>NW_024678295.1:0-775 GCF_008729295.1 Plectropomus leopardus | reverse complement strand
CAAATACTGACTCTTGAAAGGGCCTTTTGTTTTTTTCACATTGAACAACGTAGTTAGAAGCACCAATGTGACAAGAGCTTTGAAAAAAACACTGAATTCTTTAACATGAAAGTGCTTTACTCAGTGTTTTATTAGTTGAAATCATGGGGTCCTTTGTTTTGGAGATGAAGAAACCTCCACGGATAATACCGCTCATGGTAAAAACCAGTTATTAGAAATAAGCACACATTAGTGGGTGCTGTGTAAACAGTCATCTCCGACATGCCAAACAACATAGAAGAAACAGTGATTTTTCACATGAAGCTGCTTTATTCTGTGTTTTTACTGGTTTAAATACCTGAGACCGTTTGTTTAAGAGTAGAAACCTCAGATAATTAAGCTTCCAGTTAAAAAACTCCTGAACACCTAGATCAAAAATAAGGTGAGCACACACAGCAGGCCCTGGGCGAACAGCCTGTCTGCGACATGCCAAACAGTGCAGGAGAAACACTGAATAGTTTTATTCCGTTTTTTTTAGCAGACGGGTCCATTTATTTCAGAGAGGAGGAGGCCTCTGCAGATAATTTAGCTCCCAACAAAAACCTCCTGCACAATGAACACTGAAGGAATTTAACTTCCAGGAGTTTTAAGGAGTTTTTTCTCAATGCCGCCATCAGAAATCATGCATGTCTGTTAACTGCATTGCCATTTGCAAGCTTAGCTTAGCTCTGTGATAGCCATGTAGTACTCTCACTACCTGGGGCTCGCGATTACAGAGCCTGGGTCTGTTGAACTG
>NW_024678294.1:0-808 GCF_008729295.1 Plectropomus leopardus | reverse complement strand
TACTAACTGTAGCTTTAAAGTTAAGTTCCCTTTAACTTCAGCATCCTAGTTGACTGTTTAATGAGGAAACAGTGATGTTTTTGTTGCATGTAAAAACAGCCAAAGAGTTTATACAACATTACAAAAAAGACAAGAAAAACAGATTCAACCTACAAAACACACGACCTGGAGAGAAACCTAAATTCCAGCTGTAAGGAGACCTTTGAAGGTATTTAAATGTTTCTGTGTCATTACAGGCTGCACGGAGACATTATAAACCTGTGATTAAGTGTGATTGCAACATGGATTGTGTGTGCTGGAAACTGTGGAGTTTTTATTAGCACAATCAGACCTGCAGCAAACAGTGTTACTGCTGCCAGTGAGGTGTATTATGCTCTGTTTGCTTATCTTGAGGTCAGAGGTCTAGGAATGATTACGTCTCGGAGTCAGATGAGTAAAATATTGATACTAGGCTCACATGACATGGACTGTGGCCCTTGGGAGTTATTTTTGTGATTAAAATACAATAGGTGAGGAATGTTTACTGATGAATGTATAGATGCTTGTACCTATATAAGAAGATATGCATGAGTTGTAAGGGAGAGATTCACATTGGTCCCGAATCTTCTCCCAGGCAGACCATGGTGCCTGGTGGATGCTGAACTTTGTTGTAATAAATTAATTCTTATGCAACCAAGTCGGTGTCAGCGGCGGTTCCTTCATCAACTACACATCATTGCTACTTAAGAAACAACGACACCAGCTACAAGAGAAGAAAGCTCATAATGAGCAAGTGTCATAATGAGTAAACCTCAGTGAGTGAAACCCT
>NW_024678293.1:0-935 GCF_008729295.1 Plectropomus leopardus | reverse complement strand
CGTCCACCAAGCTACCAAGCAAGAGCCTTAATTCTCAGACCTAAGGCGCTTTCTTAGCCAATAAATCAGGTGAAGTATTTGAGTTGCCTCAATGACAAAGTCATATATATTTTTATGATAATTTTTCTTTTGTTTATTGACTTTATTTAGTGAATATTGCCTGCCAAAAATTTCATTTTCAGCCTGACTTATATATATTAGTTGAAGTTACAACTCAATGCAGAACCTGAAATTTCTGTTCCCAGTAAGATTTGATCTTACAACCTTCTAGTCATGAAGCAAGCGCCTTAACTCTCAGAGCTAATTCTCCTGGCACTTCATATGTTTTCAGAGTTTACTTTGGCTCTGTACTGAGAACAATAGCATTTAAATTACACCTGTGGCGAGAAAGAGTTGAACTTACTTCCACTGAGTTACCAAGCAAGCGCCTTAACTCTCAGACCTAAGGTGCTTGCTTAGTTGATAAATCAGGTGAAGTGTTTGAGTTGTCTTAATGACAAGTCATATATAATTTAAGAAGGTTTTTTTACTGACTTTATTTAGTGAATTTTGCCTGCCAAGAATTTCATTTTTGGCCTGACTCATATATCAGTCAAAGTTTTGACACACTGCAGAAACCGAATTATCTGATCCCAGTAAGATTTGATCTCACAACCTTCTGGTCATGAAGCAAGCACCTTAACGCTCAGAGCTAGTCCTCCTGGCACTTCCTCTGATTTCAAAGTTTAGTTTGGCTCTGTACTGAGAACAATAGCATTCAAATTACATCTGTGGCGAGTAAGAGTTGAACTTACGTCCACCGAGTTACCAAGCACCTCATAAAAATGCATGTTGAAAAAATGATAAAAAAGGCAAGGCTATACTATGGTATGGCAAAAATGTCAAAAAATGACATGTCCCAAAAATAGCTGAAAACAACTCAAAACAGCATAAAA
>NW_024678292.1:0-418 GCF_008729295.1 Plectropomus leopardus | reverse complement strand
GTACGGGATCAGGTAAGATCTGTTTCTGTGAAACCTCAGATAGAGTTTGGAATATCCTATTCCAATAATTAACAATTTGTGGGCACTTCCAGAACATATGTGCTAGAGAAGCTGGATCTTGTCCACATCTGTCACAGGATGGACTTGGGGACATGTCATTTTATGAGATTTTTTGTCATACTATAGTATTACATTTTTGGTCTTTTTTTTCAACATGCTATATCATGGTGTTGCCGGCTGTTTTTGCAACATTCTATGCTCTGGCGGATTTCAGCACCCGATTTTATACTGATTAGAGGTGTTTTCAGACGTTTTTGGGACATGTCATAATTTGACATTTTTTGACATACCATGCCTTACCTTTTCAATCATTTTTTCAACATGCTATATTATGGTGTTTTGGACTATTCTTGAATGT
>NW_024678291.1:0-596 GCF_008729295.1 Plectropomus leopardus | reverse complement strand
TTTTTCGACATACTATACTATGGTGTTTTTGGCCATTTTTTCAACATGCTAAATTATGAAGTTTTGGGCTTTTTTGGCTTTCATTTCCACCTTGTATACAATGACGCATCTCTAGAAACTATAATATGCTGTTTTCAGCCATTTTTATGACATGGTAAATTTTAACATTTTTCGACATACTATACTATGGTGTTTATGGCCATTTCTTCAACATGTTAAATTATGAAGTTATTGGACTTTTTGGCCGTTATTCCCACTTTGTATACTGTGACAGGTCTCTACAAGCTATTATATGTCGTTTTCAGCCATTTTTATGACATGTATGACATTTTGACATTTTTCGACATACTATACTATGGCGTTTTTGGCCATTTTTTCAACACCCTCAATTGTGATGTGTTTGGAATTTTTTGACCTTTATTCCCACTTTGTATAGTACGATAGGTCTCTATAAGCTATTATATGTTGTTTTCAGACTTTTTTGGCCTTTATTCCCACGTTGTACACTATGATAGGTCTCTTCAAGCTAGTATATGTCGTTTTCAACCATTTTCATTACATGTCAAATTTTGACACTTTCGACATACTATACTATG
>NW_024678290.1:0-253 GCF_008729295.1 Plectropomus leopardus | reverse complement strand
AAAAAAAATGTCCACACTCCATTTCCTTTTGAAAGAAAACTAAAAAAGGAGTTTTAAATTAAAATTATGTAACATCAAACTTTGACTTGACCTTTAAAATTGTTCAATTTCCAAAATACTTACCTGACCAGTTTTCACAAGTAGTGAAATGTTTGTTGGTGCACATTACAGAAGAAGGTCCACCCTTGAGTAGGATATAATGACATGAGTCCACTGTTGGCTGGTACATAATGTCACAAGTTCCTTCTTAGAT
>NW_024678289.1:0-412 GCF_008729295.1 Plectropomus leopardus | reverse complement strand
TTCGACATGCCAAATTATGGTGTTTTTATCCATTTTTGCAACTTTGTGTGCTATGGCGTGTCTCAGCACGCTATGTAAAGCTGTTCTACGTCGTTTTCAGCAGTTTTTGAGACGTGTCAATTTTTGACGTTTTTGCCTTACTATAGCCTTGCTTTTTGGGTCATTTTTTCGACATTCCAAATTATGGTGTTTGTGTCCGTTTTTGCAACTTTCCATGCTATGGCGCGTCTCAGCACACTTTGTAATGTGGTTTTTCAACAATTTTCAGCTGTTTTTGGGACGTGTCATTTTTTGACGTTTTTGCCTTACTATAGCCTTGCTTTTTGGGTCATTTTTTCAACATGCCAAATTATGGTGTTTTTATCCGTTTTTGCAACTTTCTATACTATGACGCGTCTCAGGACCTTATTTA
>NW_024678288.1:0-270 GCF_008729295.1 Plectropomus leopardus | reverse complement strand
CAACTGATAAATGAGTCAGGCCTAAATTTTCTGTTTCCTGTCCATATGACCTTTATATAAAAGAGCAGACTGATACTTTGCAGGGGAAATTCGAATTAAGTACAAAAAAGACCATCTTAAAATATCTACATATATAACTTTGTCAATAAGAAGCAAATAACTTCCATAGAAAAATGCCAGACTTCTCTACTGATATTGATTTATCTGTTCCAAGAAAATATTGGCTCATTCATTGGCTTGACCCAAAATATAAGTTGTGCTTTTTGACCG
>NW_024678287.1:0-312 GCF_008729295.1 Plectropomus leopardus | reverse complement strand
TTTTGCCTTACTATAGCCTTGGATTTTCGGTCAGATTTTCGACATGCCAAATTGTACTGTTTTGGGCTGTTTTTGCAACTATCTTTGCTATGGTGCGTCTTGGCAGGCTATTCTAAGCCTTTTCCAGTTGTTTTTAGCAGTTTTTGGGACGTGTCAAATTTTGAAATTTTGCCTTACTATAGCCTTGGATTTTCGGTCAGATATTCGACATGCCAAATTGTGATGTTTTGGGCTGTTTTTGCAACTTTCTTTCCTATGGCGTGTCTTGGTAGGGTATTCTAAGCCTTTTCCAGCTGTTTTTAGCATTTTTTG
>NW_024678286.1:0-499 GCF_008729295.1 Plectropomus leopardus | reverse complement strand
CTTTCATTTATGCACACATCATATGTTAATGTTAGTACAGTAGGGTATATATACATTTAAAGTGCAGCCCAATCACCAGAATAACTGTTGACATTGTGGGCACAACTAGTTTATGGTTATGAAAAGATGTTTTGGCCTAAAATACCCATTCCTGGTGGCACAATCCCAGCAGGGAATGCAGCTATGTTTTAGTAAAAGAAACAACCGCTTTTTGTGGCATGAGCTTGCAGCAATGTAGTTTAAAAAAAAAAACTGCTTTTCATGGCGCTATCTTGGCAGAAAGTGCAGCTATGCATCAGTGAAAACAACCACTTCTGGTTATTATTAGTCTTTTTGGGTTTTTTTTGCATCCCTTCTCTCTTTTGCTTTTCTTTAGCGTGCCTCTTTGCCTCTGTTTCACCCATCTACTCATCTACCCTACGGACTTCATTCCAGACTGACAGTGTGAAACACACACACACACACACACACACACACACACACACACACACATCTTGAC
>NW_024678285.1:0-2316 GCF_008729295.1 Plectropomus leopardus | reverse complement strand
AAGGTGGTTGGTGCCTGTCAGGATGGCAATACCCGAACCCGTTGGTGGACACCGGCGGTGAGGGATGCCGTCAAGCTGAAGAAGGAGTCCTATCGGGCCTTCTTGGCCTGTGGGACTCCGGAGGCAGCAGACAGGTACTGGCAGGCCAAGCAGAGTGCGGCTACAGCGGTCGCGAGGCGAAAACCCGGGCATGGGAGGAGTTCGGTGAGGCCATGGAGAACGACTTCCAGACGGCTTCGAAGAGGTTCTGGACCACCATCCGGCGTCTCAGGAGGGGAAAGCAGTGCTCTGTCAACACTGTGTATGGTGGGGACGGGGCGCTGCTGTCCGTAACTTGGGACGTTGTGGATTGGTGAAAGGAATACTTCGAAGACCTCCTCAATCCTACTGACACGCCTTCCGGTGAGGAAGCAGGGCCTGGGGACTCGGGGATGGGCTCTCTCATCTCTGGGGCTAAGGTTGCCGAGGTGGTTAAAAACCTCCTCGGTGGCAGGGCCCCGGGGGCTGATGAGGTCCGTCCGGAGTTCCTTAGGGCCCATGATGTTGTGGGGCTGTCGTGGTTGACACGGCTCTGCAACATTGCGTGGACATTAGGGCCAGTGCCCCTGGACTGGCAGACCGGTATGGTGGTCCCTCTTTTTAAGAAGGGGGACCTGAGAGTGTGTTCTAACTATAGGGGGATCACACTCCTCAGCCTCCCTGGTAAGGTCTATTCAGGGGTACTGAAGAGGAGGGTCCACCGGACAGTTGAACCCTGAATTCAGGAGGAGCAATGCGGTTTTCGTCCTGGTCGTGGAACTGTGGACCAGCTCTGGACCCTCTGCAGGATCCTTGGGGGTGCATGGGAGTTTGCCCAACCAGTCCACATGTGCTTTGTGGACTTGGAGAAGGCATTCGACCGTGTACCTCTGGAAGTCCTGTGGGGGGTTCTCCATGAATATGGGGTATCGGACCCCCTGATATGGGCCATCCATTCCCTGTATGACCGGTGCCAGAGCTTGGTCCGCATTGCTGGCAGTAAGTCGGACTCGTTTCCGGTGAGGGTTGGACTCCTCCAGGGCTGCCCTTTGTTGCCGATTCTGTTCATAATTTTTATGGACAGAATTTCTAGGCGCAGCCAGGGTGTTGAGGGGGTCCGGTTTGGTGACCTTAGGATTGGGTCCCTGCTTTTTGCAGATGATGTGGTCCTGTTGCCTTCATCAAGCTGCGACCCTCAGCTCTCACTGGATCGGTTCACAGCTGAGTGTGAAGCGGCCGGGATGAAAATCAGCGCCTCCAAATCCGGGGCCATGGTTCTCAGCCGGAAAAGGGTGGAGTGCCCTCTCCAGATTGGGGATGAGATCCTGCCCTAAGTGGAGGAGTTTAAGTACCTTGGGGTCTTGTTCATGAATGAGTGAAAGGAAGGAGCGGGAGATCGACAGGCGGATCGGTGCAGTGTCTGCAGTAATGCGGACTCTGCACCAATCTGTCATGGTGAAGAGGGAGCTGAGCTGAAAGGCAAAGCTCTCGATTTACCGATAGATCTTCGTTCCTACCCTTACCTATGGTCATGAGCTTTGAGTAGTGGCCGAAAGAGCAAGATCGCGGGTACAAGCGGCCGAGATGAGCTTCCTCTGTAGGGTGGCTGGTCTCTCCTTTAGAGATAGGGTGAGAAGCTCGGTCATCCGGGAGGAGCTCGGAGTAGAGCCGCTGCTCCTCCACATTGAGAAGAGCCAGATGAGGTGGCTCGAGCATCTAATTAGGATGCCTCCCTGGTGAGGTGTTCAGGGCACATCCCACCGGTAGGAGGCCCCGGGGAAGACCCAGGACACGCTGGAGAGACTATGTCTCTCAGCTGGCCTGGGAACGCCTCGGGATCCCCCGGGAAGAGCTGGACGAAGTGGCCGGGGAGAGGGAAGTCTGGGCTTCCCTACTTTGGCTGCTGCCCCCGCGACCCAACACTGGGTAAGCGGAAGAAAATGGCTGTTGCGAAAAGATCCAAAAACACCATAATATGGTATGTTGAAAAAAATGCCCTAAAATGCAAGGCTATAGTATAGCAAAAATGTCGGAAAGTGACCTAAAAAAAAAGCTGAAAACACCTCAAAACAGCATAAAATAGCGTGCGGAGACACGCTATAGCATTAGAACATCCAAATATGGCCCAAACACCCTTAACATAGCATGCTAAAAAAATTACAAAAAAAGCAAGTCTATAGTTTGGCTGAAAGCACCTCAAAACAGCATAAAATAGCGCGCTGAGACAAACCAAAGCATTAGAATGTCAAAATATGGACAAAAACACCTTAATTTAGCATGTTGAAAAAAATGACCAAA
>NW_024678284.1:0-877 GCF_008729295.1 Plectropomus leopardus | reverse complement strand
GGACATTTTTGCCATACTATAGCCTTGCTTTTTGGGTCATTTTTTCGACATGCCATACTATGGTGTTTTTGGCCATTGTTGCAAGTTGCTGTACTAGGGCGTGCCTCTGCAGGCTATTTGAGGCGGTTTAAAGCTGTTTTAAACAGTTTTTTGGACATGCCATTTTTTTTGACATTTTTGCCATACTATTGCCTTACTTAATGCGTCATTTTTTCGACATGACATATTATGGAGTTTCTGGCTGTTTTTGCAAGTTTCTATGCTATGGGGTGTCTCAGAACGCTGTTTAATGCTGTTTAAAGTTGTTTTCAGTAGTTTTGGGACATGTCATTATTTGTCATTTTTGCCATACTATAGCCTTGCTTTTTGGGTCATTTTTTTGGCATGCCATATTATGGTGTTTTCGGCCGTTTTTGCAAGTTTCTCTGCTATAGCGTGCCTCTGCAGGGTATTTGAAGCTGTTTAAAGATGTTTTAAACAGTGTTTGGGACATGTCATTTTTTGACATTTTTGCCATACTATTGCCTTGCTTTTTGGGTCATTTTTTCGACATGACATATTATGGAGTTTCTGGCTGTTTTTGCAACTTCTCTGCTATGGGGTGTCTCAGAAAGCTGTGTAATGCTGTTTAAAGCTGTTATCAGCAGCTTTTGGGACATGTAATTTTTTGACATTTTTGCCATACTATAGCCTTGCTTTTACAGTGATTTTTTCGACATGACATATCATGGAGTTTTTGGCTATTTTTGCAAGTTTCTCTGCTATGGCATGTTTCTGAACGCTATATATTGCAGTATAAAGCTGTTTTCAGCAGCTTTTGGGACATGTAATTTTTTGACATTTTTGCCATACTATAGCCTTGCTTGTTGGTTCATTT
>NW_024678283.1:0-369 GCF_008729295.1 Plectropomus leopardus | reverse complement strand
GTTGGATTTTGGCATTTCAGTGTTGGATGTGTGCGAGTTGGTCCTTTCCTGTTTATGTGTGTATGTTAATTCAGGTGCGTCATCGCTTGGAGCTGATTGGTGGATCGAATTCCCCCTTCGACAGGTGATAGGCAATGACGGAGGTCCAGCTCTATTTAACAAGCTCGATGACGTCGCCGCAGCGCAGGGGGACCCCGGTCTCTCTCCTCTCCCATCCGGTCGGGCCACGCTTCTCTTTGTTTAAGAGCTTGTGTTTAGATGGATTCAATTTTGGGTGACGTTTGGTTATGCAAAGACAAACTTCAGTTTTATTATGTTTCTATTGTTCTGGCTCTGTTTGGTTAAATCACATGTTGTAAAATAAATCAC
>NW_024678282.1:0-228 GCF_008729295.1 Plectropomus leopardus | reverse complement strand
AAAATAGTCAAAATGACAAATTCAGAGTCAAAAGCCCAGAATGACAACCAGAAATAATACAAGTCCTGTTTTTCTGCTCTGATGGCTGTGGGATCAAAAATGTCAGTTTGAATGGGTTTCAATGGAGCATTTTTGGACCTGAACAGTCTGAATGTAGCTATTTAATTTATTTTATTTTTCCTCACTGCAGCACTGACCGGATTCAGGTTTCAGCTCATTATTTTCATG
>NW_024678281.1:0-539 GCF_008729295.1 Plectropomus leopardus | reverse complement strand
TCTCTCAGTGATGTCATATGTATCTGTGATGTCACATGTCTCTCAGTGATGTCATATGTATCTGTGATGTCACATGTCTCTCAGTGATGTCACATGTCTCTCAGTGATGTCACATCTCTCAGTGATGTCATATGTATCTGTGATGTCATATGTCTCTCAGTGATGTCACGTCCTCCGTGTCCCTCTGTGTCTCAGGTGAACTACACTCAGCCGCTGGTGGCCGTGAAGTTCCTGAACGCGTCACTAAACGCCGACATCAACGTCGAGTGTAAGATCAACTCCAACACGATCGCCATCGGCAGCGAGCGCGACAAGTTCGCCGGACGGATTTCCTTCAAGTTACGAATCAACGACAAATAAACACACACAAACACACACACACTGATGCACACATACAGATACACACTGTAACACACAAACATACAGATACACACTATAACACACACACACTGAAGCACTCACATAGTGTAACACACACATACATACTGTGACACACACACAGACACTGTTACACACACACATACTGTGACATACACATA
>NW_024678280.1:0-423 GCF_008729295.1 Plectropomus leopardus | reverse complement strand
AATAGACTCAAAACAGATGTGCCTCTGGGTGTGTTTGTGTGAGTATGCGCATCACTTTCACCTTCACCTTTTTCTGAGCGACGTCCGTCTTGGTCTTTTCGTCTTGTTTTTTCTTTTTCTTTTCTTCCATCAAATGGTTTCTCTTTCTTCTGTCGCTAGCTTCTCTCAGCTGTCAAATGAAAAAGGGAAAGAGCACTGAGTGTAAGGTGAAGGAGAAGGGCTCAGAATCAGCTCAAAATGCATAGTGCCCATCATTTTTTTCATTATTACAGTTTTGTAGACCCATGAGTATCACACGCTTCACACACATATGACATTCAGGCACATTCACACTGTCTACACAAAGAGATATTCCACACAAAAATGTGCAATTGTGTTCGCAAACACACACACACACACACACACACACACACACACACACAC
>NW_024678279.1:0-332 GCF_008729295.1 Plectropomus leopardus | reverse complement strand
TGTGTGTGTGTGTGTGTGTGTGTGTGTGTGTGTGTGTGTGTGTGTGTTTGTGTGTGGTGCTGACACACACAGAACACAGTGCAGGACCAGCAGTGGGACCTGAACCAACCACAGACGTCGGCCGGGTGACTGAACACACAGCAGCTCTGCAGTGAGAGAGTGTTTCATGTGATGTGGCTGTTTGTAACGTTAAAATTTCCACAGCGTGATTCAACAACAACAGCAACAACTACAACAACAACAACAACTAAAACAACAACAACAACTACAACAACAACAACTAAAACAACAACAACAACTAAAACAACAACAACAACTAAAACAACAACAAC
>NW_024678278.1:0-318 GCF_008729295.1 Plectropomus leopardus | reverse complement strand
ATATCATTACACGCCCTCTTACCCAGAACACAATAAAACATAGTTTCACTCCCTGTTTTTCTCACTTCCTGTTAGGACTGGCAGCGCGCCAGTGTGACCACAGAGCCCACAGTGCCACTGCAGGCTGGGATTACACACACACACACACACACACACACACACACACACACACACACACACACACACACAAACACACACTCTCTCACAAATGCATACAGTAACATAGTGTCCAGCCAGAGGCATGCTGCGATGTCTTCAGTGTCCGTGACTGTGTGTGTGTGTGTGTGTGTGTGTGTGTGTGTTCATTGTTACCGCCAC
>NW_024678277.1:0-853 GCF_008729295.1 Plectropomus leopardus | reverse complement strand
TGCAGCCACCACACACACTAGCTGTCATTATTTACAATCCAAGGCCATATAGGCGTGTTATGTGAGCAAATGATCCGCTCAACTTTTGAAGAGTTATGTGATGCAATAACAGCTCTTGTAGCTCCTGCTGCATCATGAGGGAGCCAGTTCCTACTGACAAGCACACAGCCATAGCATCATGTGACCTAGAAAAGCCAAAAAAATAGTAGTTCTGTGAAATATGGCTTTTTTGAATTGCCTGAAATAGCACCTCATGCGAGGGGGTATTTTTGCAATAGCTTTTTGTGATAAATGGGAGTTTTTTCGAAATTGTCGTGTTTCCATTAGGCAAACTTTATATCCAAAATTTCAATTTGCGCAATTTGAGGGTAAATGGAAACCCACCCTACTGTCAGTTTTGACGATGTATTCATGATGACAATGTATGAATTTACATCAGATTCTGAACAATTATGCAAAAACCTGGACCAATGTATCTCTCGTTGTTTTATATAAAGCTAATGCTTTTCTATGCACTGTCCGTGTCCAAATAAAATTACATTCCATTACATGTGTGCCAACAGCCCTGTCTTTGATGACAGCTGCAGTAAAGTCACCACAAGATGCTGATGCAGCCTCTGATTAGAGAGCAGGGAGTAAAATACAGCACACAAGGACTCGGTAACCCCGGATCAGAGAGTACATGAAGAGAGAACTTCTCTTAAAATAGCCAACTAGAGCTCACAGTGAGATGACTGTGTGACTGGTGCATCAATGTCCACATACAGGACAAAAAGAATGAGCACAATGGAAGCCATCCTGCATTATGCTTTCAGAGCCAAACTCACCGTGACGTGGCTTCCTGCTTGAGCCT
>NW_024678276.1:0-299 GCF_008729295.1 Plectropomus leopardus | reverse complement strand
TTCTGGTAACTGTAGGTTTTCTCTGTTTTCCCTGCTCATGGAGAAATTATTTATTGAGTGTTTGTGATGAAGAAACAAAAATTGTATCTTTACGTCAAAGAAATCCTTCGTTAATCTAAACTCAGCTTTCAGAACAAACAGGGACGCAATACTCAACACCGGCCTGCTGTGTGTGTGTGTGTGTGTGTGTGTGTGTGTGTGTGTGTGTGTGTGTGTGTGTGTGTGTGCGTGTGTGCTCACATGATGTCCACAGGGACGGAGGAGGCCAGGCTCTGACTGATGTGTTTGAGGAGGTGATA
>NW_024678274.1:0-2173 GCF_008729295.1 Plectropomus leopardus | reverse complement strand
TGACAAACTGCACTATGATCAACTTTTCGACAAGCTAAAAAATGGCATTTTTGTCCGTTTTTTTTTTTTTTTTGCAACATTCTATGCTATGGCGTGTCTTGGCAGGCTATTTAATGCAGTTTTAAGGTGTTTTCAGCTGTTTTTGTAACATGTCATTTTTTAAAAAAATTTGCCATACTATAGCCTTGCTTTTTTGTTCATTTTTTGGACATACCAAAATATGGTGTTTTTGTTTGTTTTTGCAATGTTCTATGCTATGGCGTGTTTAGGCACGCTATTAAACGCAGTTTTAGGGTGTTTTCAGCTGTTTTTGGGACATGTCTTTTTTTTTAGACATTTTTGCCATACTATAGCCTTGCTGTTTGGGTCATTTTTTCGACATTCCAAATTATGGTGTTTTTGTCCGTTTTTGCATTATGCTGTCCTATGATGTGTCTTGGCACGCTATTTAATGCAGTTTTATGGTGTTTTCAGCTGTTTTTGGGACATGTCATTTTTTGACATTTTTGCCATACTATAGCCTTGCTTTTTGGGTCATTTTTTGGACATGCCAAAATATTGTGTTTTTGTCTGTTTTTGCAACGTTTTATGCTATGGCGTGTTTAGGTACGCTATTTAATGCAGTTTTAAGGTGTTTTCAGCTGTTTTTTTGACATGTCATTTTTTGACATTTTTGCCATACTATAGCCTTGCTTTTTGGGTCATTTTTTCAACATGCCAAAATATCGTGTTTTTATCCTTTTTTGTATTATGCTGTCCTATGGTGTGTCAGGGCACGGTATTAAATCCAGTTTAAGGTGTTTTCAGCTGTTTTTGGGACATGTCATTTTTGACATTTTTGTCATACTATAGCCTTGCTTTTTGGGTCAGTTTTTCGACACGCCAAAATATGGTGTTTTTGTCCATTTTTACAACGTTCTGTGCTATGGCGAGTCTTGGCACGCTATTTAATGCAGTTTTAATGTAGTTTTCAGCTGTTTTTGGGACATGTGACTTTTTGTCATTTTTTGGACATGCCAAAATATCGTGTTTTTGTCCGTTTTTGCAACGTTCTATGCTATGGCGTATTTAGGCGCGCTATTTAACGCAGTTTTAAGCTGTTTTTGGGACATGTCTTTTTTGTCATTTTTTGACATTTTTGCCATACTATAGCCTTGCTTTTTGGGTCAATTTTTCAACATGCCAAAAAATGGCATTTTTGTCCGTTTTTGCAACATTCTATGCTATGGCGTGTCTTGGCACACTATGTAATGCAGTTTTAAGGTGTTTTCAGCAGTTTTTGGGACATGTCATTTTTGACATTTTTGCCATACTATAGCCTTGCTTTTTGGGTCATTTTCTCAACATGCCAAAATATCATGTTTTTGTCCATTTTTGCAACGTTCTCTGCTATGGCGTGTTTAGGCACGCTATTTAATGCAGTTTCAATGTGTTTTCAGCTGTTTTTGGGACATGTCATTTTTTGACATTTTTGCCATACTATAGCCTTGGTTTTTGGGTCAGTTTTTCGACATGCCAAATAATTATGTTTTTGTTCGTTTTTGCAACATTCTATGCTATAGCGTGTTTAGGCACGCTATTTAACGCAGTCTTAAGCTGTTTTCAGCTGTTTTTGGGACATGTCTTTTTTGTAATTTTTTGACATTTTTGCCATACTATAGCCTTGCTTTTTGTGTCATTTTTTCAACAAGCCAAAAAATGGCATTTTTGTCCGTTTTTGCCACATTCTGTGCTATGGCGTGTCTTGGCACGCTATGTAAAGCAGTTTTAAGGTGTTTTCAGCTGTTTTTGGGACATGTCATTTTTTCACATTTTTGCCATACTATAGCCTTGCTTTTTGGGTAATTTTTTGGACATGCCAAAATATCGTGTTTTTGTCCGTTTTTGCATTATGCTTTCCTATGACGTGTCTTGACACGACATTTAAGGCAGTTTTAAGCTGTTTTCAGCTGTTTTTGGGACATGTCTTTTTTTACATTTTTGCCATACTATAGCCTTGCTGTTTGGGTCATTTTTTGGACATGCCAAAATATCGTGTTTTTGTCAGTTTTTGCAACGTTCTATGCTATGGCGTATTTAGGCGCGCTATTTAACGCAGTTTTAAGCTGTTTTTGGGACATGTCTTTTTTGTCATTTTTTGACATTTTTGCCATACTATAGCCTTGCTTTTTGG
>NW_024678273.1:0-437 GCF_008729295.1 Plectropomus leopardus | reverse complement strand
CGGAGGACCCAGCCTACGCAGCCTTCGGAGGCGACTCCTTCGGAGGCACCTCCGAAGGCTGCATTAACGGTTGTTAATTGGGACAGTCTAGCCTTCGGAGGATTTCCTGGTTGCGTCTCCAGATGTTCCCGCCCTTACCCCCACATCAGCTGATTCCACTAAATACACTACACTAAACTACACTAAAGCAAAGAAATTATTGTATTTTTAAAATTTACTTTTTATTTAAATTTTGCTGGAGGAGGAGGACAAGCGCCTCTGTCCGCGTCGGAAGCTGATTTTTCGCGCAGTAGAGCCTCCGTCAGGGGACGGAGCTCTCCGCTGCTGCGGACGGAGCTCTCCGCTGCTGCGGGCAGCACAGCGGGGCTGCTAGGTGGCTACATGTTAGCATTACTAACGTCACGTATTATGAATGAAATTATGAGATTTTAATGTCC
>NW_024678272.1:0-652 GCF_008729295.1 Plectropomus leopardus | reverse complement strand
AGAGACCTAAGAGATTTGTTGGGGCAACCAAATAATAGGGAGTTACAGTAATCCAGCCTAGAGGTGACAAATGCATGTACTAAGTTTTCAGCATCTTTTTGGGACAGAATATGTCTAATTTTTGCGATGTTATGCAAGTGGAAGAAAGCCGTCCTTGAAGTTTGTTTTATATGGGAGGCAAAAGATAAATCTTGATCAAATAAAACTCAGAGGTTCCGTACAGTAGTGCTAGAGGCCAAGGTAATGCCAGCTAGAGAAATTACACTGTTGGAAAAGGAGCTTCTGAGGTGTTTGGGGCCAAGAACAATAACTTCAGTTTTGTCTGAATTCAACATCAGGAAATTACGGCTCATCCAGGCTTTTACATCCTTAAGACATGTTTGAAGTCTAGATAGCTGATCAGTTTCATCTGGTTTCATAGATAGATATAATTGCGTATCATCAGCATAACAATGAAAGTTTATAGAGTGTTTTCTAATTATGTTGCCTAGAGGAAGCATATATAAAGTAAAAAGGATTGGTCCAAGCAACGAACCTTGTGGCACTCCAAAGCAGACCTTAGTATGTGCAGAGGGTTGATCGTTGATGTGAACAAATTGGGAACCATCTGATAAGTATGACTTAAACCAGGCTAGTGACGTTCCTTTAAGGC
>NW_024678271.1:0-247 GCF_008729295.1 Plectropomus leopardus | reverse complement strand
TTAATTTGCGGTGTCCACATGCACGCACACACACACACACACACACATACACACACACACACACACACACACACACACACACACACACCAGCACAACCTCATGACAGAGGGTTAGAGAGGGGAGACAGCAGGATGCACATTTGCTTCCTCTGACTCAAAGGGGAAAGGTTCCTTAGTAAATATTGATTTATGAAAGTCCCTGTGTGTGAGTGTGTGTGCATGCATGTGCACGTGTGTGTGTGTGTGT
>NW_024678270.1:0-225 GCF_008729295.1 Plectropomus leopardus | reverse complement strand
CCCACCGCCTCACTCAGCGGTCACCTCTCTCTCTCCGTCAGTGAGGGAAGCATCAGCAGCCAGACAGTCTGCAGGCTTCATCCTCCTCCTCCTCTTCTTCTCTTGTCATGACCCATTTCAGGAGCGACTGCCACAGAGAGAGACGTGAGTACCCCACACACACACACACACACACACACACACACACACACACACACACACACACACACACACACAGTAACATCA
>NW_024678269.1:0-463 GCF_008729295.1 Plectropomus leopardus | reverse complement strand
TAAATGAGTCAAGTCTGGTGTGCTGCTACTTGGTTGGAAACAAAACCTGCAGCCACACCGGCCCCCCTGTGGACCGGTTTGACATGCCTGATCTATACCATCAGCACGGCTGTGATTTATTTCTGTCTAAACATCTGAGATGTCACTCCATCCTTCTCTTTCTATCATCTGCTCCTCCGCTCTGTTCAGGTGTTCACAGGTGGCTGTGAAGCGCCATGGGAACACTGTGACATGACAGCAGAGGCTCTGACCCATGGCTAACACACACACACACACACACACACACACACACACACACACACACACTCACTCTCAGGTCTCAGGTATTGTCTCAGCTTGTCAGACTGACACTCTGATCCCTTCACATCCGCTCAGCGCTTCTTTAACTGCTGCAGGTCAGAGGTGTCTCTCTCTCACACACACACACACACACACACACACACACACACACACACACACACAC
>NW_024678268.1:0-486 GCF_008729295.1 Plectropomus leopardus | reverse complement strand
CAGCAGAACTATTTAACCCTCAGGGACTGTTTGGTGCTTTTTTACGCGCTTTTCATTCTTCATTTGTTGATCATTTTGTCTGTGTTCATGCATGTGGCGTACATTTTGGCAAGATTGTGTATTTGAGTGTAATCAGTGAATTTGCAGCTCAGCTCCTACAATAAGTCTAAAATACACTGTGGAAACTAAATAGTTACATTCAGACTGTTCAGGTCCAAAAATGCTCCATTGAACCCCATTCAAACTGACATTTTTGATCCCACAGCCATCAGAGCAGAAAAACAGGACTTGTATTATTTCTGGGTGTCATTCTGGGCTCACTGACATATCCAAAAAATAATTAAATTCTTTTGAAAAATTAAAAAAAAATCTACTTTGTGTCACATAAAATGAATTTTTTTTAAAAAATTTCATCTAAACACATAATGTCATCATAACAATTTTAGCTATTTTCATGATGACACTATGTTTTCAGATGGAAAAAAA
>NW_024678267.1:0-224 GCF_008729295.1 Plectropomus leopardus | reverse complement strand
ACACACACACACACACACACACACACACACACACACACACACACACAGTATCAGTATCTCTGGCGTGCAGACAGCTTGCAGACAGAGCTCAGTAAGTGAATTAAGCTGGTCTGGACTGTACTAAAGCTGACACTGGCTGACTTAGTAAGCATACACACACACACACACAAAGACCTGACACACACACACACACACACACACACACACACACACACACACACACA
>NW_024678265.1:0-440 GCF_008729295.1 Plectropomus leopardus | reverse complement strand
GTGTGTGTGTGTGTGTGTGTGTGTGTGTGTGTTGGAGGTGACAGAGCATTTAAGCCTCCACCTCTCAGAGATCATTAGAGCTCTCTTCACTCTGCTGTAAGAGTCCTTCATCGTCCACTTCTACCTGTCGACCTGCTCACCTCCGACCCATGGCACACACACACACACACACACACACACACACACACACACACACACACATACACACTCCGGTGAAAAGGCGACATGAGACACTCAGCATCACAATGCTGCAGTCTCACTGAGGACATGTTTACAGTACTCACACACATGTTGAGATTCATCCACATGAAGCTCAAACCTTTACAGAAAATTGTAAAAATAAAACACGAATGAATGTGTTTCCGTCCTCTGCTGCTGTGTTTATATTGTAATTTGATATATTATTTATTGTTTAAGCTTCCTGGGGTCCAGGACAACAT
>NW_024678264.1:0-549 GCF_008729295.1 Plectropomus leopardus | reverse complement strand
GTCCTTTAATGTGGTTTTCAGCTGTTTTTGGGACTTGTCATATTTTGACATTTTTGCCATACTATAGCCTTGCATCTTTGGTCATTTTTTCCACATGCCAAATTATTGTGTTTATGGTCCTTTTTTCAACTTTCTATGCTATGGTGCGTCTTAGAAGGCTATTTAAGAGGGTTTAATTTGGTTTTCAGCTCCTTTTAGAACAGGTCATATTTTGACATTTTTGCCATACTATAGCCTTGCATTTTCGATCATTTTTTCCACATGCCAAATTATTGTGTTTTTGGCCTTTTTTGTACATTTCCATGCTATGGCATGTCTTAGAAGGCTATTTAATGTCCTTTAATGTGGTTTTCATTTGTTTTTGGGACATGTCATATCTTGACATTTTTGCCATACTATAGCCTTGCATCTTTGGTCATTTTTTCCACATGCCAAATTATTGTGTTTTTGGCCTTTTCTGCACATTTCTATGCTATGACATGTCTTAGAAGGCTATTTAACGTGCTTTTATGTTGTTTTCAGCTGTTTTTGGGACATGTCATATTTTGA
>NW_024678263.1:0-1495 GCF_008729295.1 Plectropomus leopardus | reverse complement strand
CATTAGAACACGTGGAGCAGTGATCTGCACCAGTTGGAGAGACCTAAGTGATTTGTTGGGGTAACCGAATAATAGGGGATTATAGTAATCCAGCCTAGATTTGACAAATGCATGTACTAATTTTTCAGCATTTGTTTGGGATAGGATATGTCTAATTTTTGCAATGTTACGCAAGTAAAAGAAAGTAGTCCTTGAAGTTTGTTTTATATGGGAGGCAAAAGATAAATCTTGATCAAATAAAACTCAGAGGTTCCTTACAGATGTGCCAGAGGCCAAGGCAATGCCATCTAGAGAAATTACATTGCTAGAAAGGGAGTTTCCGAGGTGTTTGGGACCAAGAACAATAACTTCAGTTTTGTCTGAATTCAGCATCAAGAAATTACGGCTCATCCAGATTTTTTCGTCCTTAAGACATGTTTGAAGTTTAGATAGCTGATCAGTTTCACCTGGTTTCATAGATAGATACATTTGCGTATTGTCAGCATAACAATGAAAATTTATAGTATTTTCTAATAATGTTGCCTGGAGGAAGCATATATAGAGTAAAAAGGATTGGTCCAAACACAGAACCTTGTGGCACTCCGAAGCAGGCCTTAGTGTGTGTGGAGGATTGATCATTGATGTGAACAAATTGGGAACGATCTGATAAGTATGATTTAAACCAGATTAGTGCTGTTCCTTTAAGGCCAATTAACTGTTCCAGTCTGTGCAGCAAGATTTGATGGTCAATGGTGTCAAAAGCGGCACCGATCTAAAAGGATTAAAACAGAGACCAGACCTGAATCAGAAGCAATCAAGAAGTCGTTATTAAGTTTTACTAGTGTCATCTCTGTACTATGATGAAGTCTAAAGCCTGACTGAAAGTGCTCAAATAAACTATTATCTTGGAGAAAGTCACAGAGTTGATGAGCAACCACTTTCTCAAGGATTTTAGAAATAAAGGGGAGATTAGATATCGGTCTATAGTTAGCTAAAATCTCAGGATCAAGAGTAGACTTCTTTAGAAGAGGTTTAATGACAGCTACTTTAAAGGACTGTGGTACATAGCCCATTAATAAAGTCGCATTGATTATATCTAATAAAAAATTGTCTAATAAGGGTAAAGCTTCCTTAAGTAGCCTAGTTGGGATGGTGTCTAGCAGGCATGTTGATGGCTTAGATGCAGAAATCAGAGTAGAGAGTTGGCGAAGGTCAATGGGGGAGAAACGGTCCAAATAAATTCCAGGCCTTGCTGCCATATCCAGGATACCTGTGTCCAGGGTCAGGTCAGTTAAGGGCAAGAGATGATGAATTCTATCTCGAATAGTTATAATTTTATCATTAAAGAAACTCATAAAGTCATCACTGCTCAGGGCCGAAGGAATACGAGGCTCTATGGAGCTGTGACTCTGAGTCAGACTGGCTACAGTGTTGAAAAGAAACCTGGGATTGTTTTTATTTTCCGTAAATAATGATGAGTTATAGTTTGCTCTGGCATGGCGGAGGGCCTTCTTAT
>NW_024678262.1:0-362 GCF_008729295.1 Plectropomus leopardus | reverse complement strand
ACAATTTTGCCTTACTATAGCCTTACCTTTTTGTTCATTTTTTTCCCCCTTGCATTATTTTGCTGTTTTTGGCCATTTTTGCAACAAACTATGCCCTGGCGTTTCTAAGCACGCTATTTTATGTTGTTTTAGGGTGTTTTCAGTTGATTTTGGGACATGTCATATTTTGACATTTTTGCCTTTTTGTTCATTTTTTTGACATGCATTATTTTGCTGTTTTTGGCCATTTTTGCAACAAACTATGCTATGGTGTGTCTCGGCACGCTATTTTATGTTGTTTTGGGGTGTTTTCAGCTGTTTTTGGGACATGTCTTGTTTTGACAATTTTGCCTTACTATAGCCTTGCCTTTACAGTCATTTTT
>NW_024678261.1:0-643 GCF_008729295.1 Plectropomus leopardus | reverse complement strand
TCTTAAGTCTACCCTTAAAAGTGGAAACAGTGTCTGCCTCCCTAACCGAAACTGGAAGATGGTTCCATAAAAGAGGAGCATGGTAGCTGAAGGCTCTGGTTCCTTTCCTGCATTTGGAAACTTTGGGAACTACAAGTAATCTTGCATTTTCAGAGCGCAGTGATCTTGAGGGTTGGTAAGGAACTATGAGCTGTGACAGGTAGGATGGAGCCTGACCATTTAGAGCTTTGTAAGTAAGTAGGAGGATTTTAAATTCAATCCTGGATTTTCCAGGAAGCCAGTGCAGCGAAGCTAAAACAGGAGAAATATGGTCCCATTTGGTTCCCGTTAGAACACATGCAGCAGCGTTCTGCACCATTTGGAGAGACCTAAGTCATTTGTTGGGGCAACCGAAAAATAGGGAATTACAGTAATCCAGCCGAGAGGTGACAAATGCATGTACTAATTTTTCAGCATCTGTTTGGGAGAGGATATGTCTAATTTTCACGATGTTACGCAAGTGAAAGAAAGCAGTCCTTGAAGTTTGTTTTATATGGCAAAAGGCAAAAGATAAATCTTGATCAAATAAAACTAAGAGGTTCCTTACAGTTGTGCTGGAGGCCAAGGTATTGCCATCTAGAGAAATTACATTGTTAGAAAGGGA
>NW_024678260.1:0-303 GCF_008729295.1 Plectropomus leopardus | reverse complement strand
AATGAATTATTTTTCATATATCAATGATCAGCAGCTACATTGACTGTGACAGGTCACTTAGTGGAAATAGCATGTATTTCCTCCATATGCCAAATATGGTCAAAATCACCTCATCAGGTGGAAAATAGTCAAAATGACAAATTCAGAGTCAAAAGCCCAGAATGACACCCAGAAATAATACAAGTCCTGTTTTTCTGCTCTGATGGCTGTGGGATCAAAAATGTCAGTTTGAATGGGTTTCAATGGAGCATTTTTTGACCTGAACAGTCTGAATGTAACTATTTAGTTTCCACAGTGTATTTT
>NW_024678259.1:0-878 GCF_008729295.1 Plectropomus leopardus | reverse complement strand
TTGGCTGTTTTTTCGACAAGCTAAAATATGATATCTAAGGTTGTTTTTTGTCCTTTCTTCACCGTGCGACACTATAATGTGTCTCAACATGCTATTCTATGTTGTTTTCAGCCCATTTTTTTGACATGTCATATTTTGACATTTTTGCCATACTATAGCATGCGATTTTTGTTTATTTTTTTGATATGCTAACATCAGATGTTTTTGGTTTTTTTCAGTCCTTTCTACAACTTGCTGCACTATTACATGTCTCAACATGCTATTCTATGTTGTTTTCAGCCCTTTTTTTGACATGTCATATTCTGACATTTTTTGCCATATTATACCATGTGATTTTTGGTCATTTTTCCAACATGCCAAGTTTTTGGTTGTTTTTTGGATGTTTGATTTGCATGGTTTGGTCTACAAATGATGCACACCAAGACAACATGGAATTTGTCTCCTCTCTGTTGCCACCTAGTGGTTGCTAGAAGTACTACACCATGTGAAATAGCTCACTCCAGGGTCCAAACTCTCTGCGTAAATTATTCGACTTTCAAAGAAATGAACGACAGCTTTAGCTGGAGTCCCACCAGTACTCCTGACATACGTGTGGGTGCGAGGGCCTGTTCATCACTGCTTGCAGCTTTAATTGAGGTTTGTAATTCATGAGGTTGAGTCTCCTTGTGGCTCCTATTACCAACCAACAGAGAAAACTTAAATGTTTCCCCATTCACATTCTATGCACTATATTCATCTATTGCTTATTAATTATATTACTTCCTCTCTGACCGCCAAGTCGGGTCAAAGCCTGTCATCCCGTGGTGTGCCCTGTGTTTAAATGTCATTTTAAACTCTTCATCACCTGCACTAGTCTATTATAGTTACAGTGAGGGTGT
>NW_024678258.1:0-352 GCF_008729295.1 Plectropomus leopardus | reverse complement strand
GCTGCTGACAGTCTGGGATATGTCAGTGATCAGCAGCTACATTGACAGTGACAGGTCACCTAGTGGAAATAGCATGTATTTCCTCCATATGCCAAATATGGTCAAAATGACCTCGTCAGGTGGAAAATAGTCAAAATGACAAATTCAGAGTCAAAAGCCCAGAATGACACCCAGAAATAATACAAGTCCTGTTTTTCTGCTCTGATGGCTGTGGGATCAAAAATGTCAGTTTGAATGGGTTTCAATGGAGCATTTTTGGACCTGAACAGTCTGAATGTAGCTATTTAATTTATTTTATTTTTTCATCACTGCAGCACTGACCGGATTCAGGTTTCAGCTCATTATTTTCATG
>NW_024678257.1:0-753 GCF_008729295.1 Plectropomus leopardus | reverse complement strand
GCCACACACACACACACACACACACACACACACACACACACACACACACACACACACACACACACAGAAACTGCATACTCACCTGTTGTAGTTGGCAGTGCTTGAATTCCTCCAGAGAAACTTGCAGTATTTATTGATGGCTCTGCTGAGAAGCAACGGGCCAGGAGCTCGCTCCACTATTAAAGGGTTAATAATAGTGCATGTTAACCTCTGTGTGTGTGTGTGTCTGTGTGTTATGTGTGTGTGTGTGTGGTCCGTTTATCACCTGACAGTAAAGAAGAAACCATGTTCACAGCCTCCTCCACCGCTGCCTCCATCCTCTCTCTCTCAGCCTCTGATAGGCTGCTGCTCTCTTTTGGAATCCAGGTCTGGATCCTGATTGGCTGTGGGGAGGCAGGAGTGGGCGGGGCTATATTTCTCCTTCGCTGAGGTGATGCCCTCCTGGGTCCTGGCTCTGTGTGTGGGCTGCCTGCAGCTCGGACCACCCTGTTCTGGGCCTGAACCTCGTCAAAGATGCACTTCTGCATCGCTCCTGGAAGATTGGTCATCACCACGGTGACCACCAACATCCCCACCCAGAGCCTCTGGGATGAAGGTGAAGCCATAATTACAGCTGTGACCTATTTTAGGGCCACAGAGGGGATGATGAGTAGTTGTTAGACATTTTGGTTGAGGAGCTTTTACTGCAGGACACGTTCATTCAGACCAACAGGTTTTCTTACGGCTGTTGTGAATCAAACTGTCATCATGATA
>NW_024678256.1:0-373 GCF_008729295.1 Plectropomus leopardus | reverse complement strand
GTTTTCAGCCATTTTTAGGAGCGGTCAAAATTTGACTTTTTCGACATACTATACTATTGCCTTTATCGCCAATTTTTTTGGACATGCTAAAAAATGAGGTTTTTGGCCTTTTTCAGACTTTATTCCCACTTTGTTTGCTATGACGCGTCTCTACGAACTATACTATGTTATTTTCAGCCATTTTTAGGAGCGGTCAAAATGTGACTTTTTTCGACATTCTATACTATTGCCTTTCTGGCCATTTTTTGGCCATGTTAATTTATGAGGTTTTTGGCCTTTTTCGGACTTAATTCCCATTTTGTATGCTACGGTGCGTCTCTACGAACTATTCTATATCGTTTTCAGCCATTTTTAGGAGCGGTCAAAATTTGAC
>NW_024678255.1:0-808 GCF_008729295.1 Plectropomus leopardus | reverse complement strand
TCATTAAAAACTGGAAAAAAGGTCAAGGAATTTAACAGTCACTTCTTTCAGGCCTGGAAGAGTCACAGACTTAGTCAAAATCATTGAAAGTTTTGGAAAAGTTTACCTATTTCTAATATTTTTCAATTGTGTTTTTACAGTGTTTGTAGTTTTGACGTTTAAGACGTGCGACCACGATGTAGTTCGTTTATAGCCTAACAAAAGCTTTTTACTTCTGGGGATTTCATTTATTCATTCGAAACACACAAAAATTGTGTTCATCTGTGAAGATTATCATGCTAAACAAAACGTGTAAGTCTCATAAACGCGTGGTCATCAAAGAGCTTATTTTTGGCAATAATCAAATCCCATTCAAACATCCCATATGGTTTTGGACGAGGGAACCAGTGTGATGCTAACTTCCTGGCTGGCCTACAAAAACACGTCATCCCTTCACCGCTCTATTGCATCTCAATCTTTCTTTTTAAGGTGACATTTACAGACTGCCGCCCCCTGCTGGTAGACAGAGTTATTTCCTCTCACGCAGGCAGAGGACGGACACACTCGCTGGCCGTCGGCTGTAGTCTTTGTGGTGTTTAAGTGCGACTTTTTGGTTGAGATCATGTGACGTAATGGTACGCAACAGTCAGCTTCCATCGCCACTATTTGCACAACTGTCCCTTGCTACCTCTTTTGTCCCCCTTGTCTGGTTGTGTCTTTCCTTTCATATAAAGAAACACAAAAACACACTAGCATGACTAAGCATTCATACCCACACAAACACACACAGTGCACACACCTGACTATCATCTAATACCCCCCCCCCCCC
>NW_024678252.1:0-1078 GCF_008729295.1 Plectropomus leopardus | reverse complement strand
TCCAGGCTTCCTCTTTTGTCTTGCCAGTAGTAAATGTCATTTGAAATGATAATCTGTTACATAAGCGGATGTCAATGTTGATACTGCAGCTGATAAAACACAACAGGGATTCAATTGAGAACTGGTTCATTAACCCTTTGAAACTTTGGTAAATTGGCTTGATTTCTTTCAAGAACACGGGAAGAAGGCAATGAGCAACTTAGGAAGAAATGATCCAGTAATTAGCAAAGAGGGTTAAAGGGTTTCCACTGATTGTTAAAAACTGGTTTCCATTTTATGTAATCTGGGAAAATCCCGCATTTGCAATTTCTAGTTTATCACAACTGAATCTTAGACCCAACTGTTACAGACAAGTTGAATTAAGAGTAATGTCGGCACCAGGTTTAGACAAAAAAGAGGAATGACTGGAAGTTAATGTTTCTGCCTCTGCCACTTTGTTCCTTCCTACAAATCAAATTTGACTGTTTAAGATTAGATGTTAACCTAAATGGAGTACACTTAAATAGCACTTTTATCCAAAGTGCTTTACAATGTGCCTCACATTCACTTGTTCACACACACACTAATGCCACACAAAGAAACTACCCTAAACATCTGGAGTAGCTCAGGTTCAGTGTCTTGCTCATTAACACAAAAAAACTCCCATCAAATAACATTTTTTTCCATGATCCTGATTTTTTGGATGTGTTGCCGTGCAGACTGGTTTGTGAAGTGTCTTGTGAGCAACTCGTTGGTGAATTGAAGGTCACCGAGCAGAGAGAGGACGCACCACAGATGGCTTGAAGAACACGCTCTACAGTAGAGACTATGGAGCCATAAATGCTTCATCTGACAAGTTTAATAAAAGCTCAGGAATCTGTCCCGGCGGTATTGGCAGACTTTCACCGTACATGCTGTCACACACACTATAATAATAACTGACCTGTACATACACTATAAACAGCTGAAACATGACTCATACCCCTGACAGGAAGTAAAACTCTGCAATGAACCCTTTAACCCTTTGAAACACTTTTATTTAGAAATTATTTTGAAAAAAGCGAGAGAAAAACTATATTTCTAACTCTGATCATTATAT
>NW_024678251.1:0-2500 GCF_008729295.1 Plectropomus leopardus | reverse complement strand
CACCTGATGAGGTCATTTTGACCATATTTGGCATATGGAGGAAATACATGCTATTTCCACTAGGTGAGCTGTCACAGTCAATGTAGCTGCTGATCACTGACAGATCCCAGACTGTCAGCAGCTACACTCACACACTGACATATCCCAGACTGTCGGCAGCTACACTCACACACTGACATATCCCAGACTGTCAGCAGCTACACTCACACACTGAGGAGGAGGAGACTCAACATCATTCATATTTTTCATCTAAAAATCTGTGGCATCATGACAGAAACCTGGCATTTAGAGGGTTAAACTCATGAAAACGAATAAATATTTGATATTTATGATCAGGGCTGATTTAAAAAATAAACTCAATGAAAGTAGAAAATCATGTGAATGTTTGTGTGTGTGTGTGTGTGTGTGTGTGATATTAAAGTGGAGCCTAAAGGGTTAAAGTATGAGCTGTATGGGATGTTTGTTTTTTTTTAATACGGATGGCGTTTGATGTCCTCCTCTCTCAGATCATGGAGGGCCACCTCACTGTTCGTGCAAACCTCGGTGACGGCGCCCATGCGCTGCGGCTTCCGGGTCAGCGGGTGGACATGGGGCAGTGGGTGCTGGTCAGCCTCAGTCGCCATGACAACCTGTTCACCCTGCGGCTGGAGCAGGGCGGGGGCTCGCGGGAGGTCCAGGCTCGGCTGGGGAGCCGCCGGGAGATCGTGGTTCACCCGGCCGGCGTGACGGTCGGCCACGGCCCGAACGCTGGAGACCGGGCCGACTTTCAGGGTGAGGCGCCGAGCAGGTCCGGACCAGACTGGTTTCTCAGCTCAGTGAACTGACCCAGACGTGTTTTTAACCTCTTTTCCACCAACATTTAATTGAATGAATAATTTTATTTTGGTTACGTGCATCATGAGAAACAGATTATTTCACACAAAACATTTCAAACAATAACTGACAAAGAAAAGTCTGAGGCTTTTTTTCCTCCTAAATCAACCAAAGGAAAACCCAAATAACAGCAACACCAGAGAGACAAAATCAGTGAATTCATTTTAAAAAATTATACTCTAAACTGCTATCCTCCATTATTTCACTCTAAAATCAATCCTGAAGTATTTTACGTTGTAATTTGTAGTCATTCTACATTTGAAGGATTTTTTAAAAACTCAACAGAGAGAACAAAATTTCAAATTTCAGCTGAAAGAACAGAAATGCATCTATGCATATTTTACATTTCTTCTCACCTTGCATGTTTCAAAAATGAACAGCTGTCTTAAATGATGGTTTCTTATAAATTACAGTAAATACAAGTACACCTGCAATGATTAGTTGATCATCTAATCAGTCAGTTGACAGAAAACAAATTACAGATGAATTAAATTACATGAAATACATTTTCTTATTTTTTATTTTTTAATATTATTATTATTTATTTTGTGGATTTTTTTGTCTTGATTTGGGTGCTTTGGGTTCATTTTACTTTAAATTTTTTTTCTATTGTTTTGCAATAATAATGAGGTTTTTTTTCTGCTTTGAGAGCTTTTACTTTACTTTAAGTGTTTTTTCCTAAGTATACTTCTGTATGTTTTCAGACATTTCAGTGCAGGACTTTTCCTTTTATTCTGAGTAATTTTACAGTGTGGGATCAGTACTTTTACTGAAGTAAAGGATCTGAATACTTCTTCCACTGCTGCTGAAGTAAAGGGCTGAGATAAGCAGAAAAACATTTTAATGAAACCTTAAGACTTAAGGGGTTTTTGTGTAACAGAGATTCTGTTTTAAGGGAAGATGGACTCTTAAGAAAGTCTTAACTTGAGGTGTTTTGTGCAGAGTTTGATCGGACTGATGGACTGTTTCCTCCTGCAGGCTGTCTGAGGGACGTTCGTTTTAACACCCAGGTCCTGCCTCTGGACGGGCCGAGCCGGGACGCGGTGACAGTGCTGGAGAGGCGGGGTGTCACCTCAGGGTGCTCCAGCGACGCCTGCAGGGGTCAGCCGTGCCGCAGCCCGCTGCGCTGCGTCGACCTGTGGAGGAAACACCAGTGCAAGTGAGAAACACACACACACACACCAACACACTCCAATACCCCCCCCCGCCGGTTTACCTCTGATGTCTCGACCTCGTCTGTCTCCTAGGTGCCCCGGCGGTCAGGTGACCGTCACAGATGACTCGGGTCAGCAGCGCTGCGTGCCGTCACCCTGCGGACCTTCGTCCTGCAGAAACGGCGGCGTGTGCCAGGCGCTGTCGCCCGACAGCTACCGATGCCGCTGTCAGGAGGGGTTCAGGGGTCAGCGCTGCGAGCTGGGGCAGGTCAAAGGTCATCGGCTGGCCGCTCTGAGCCCCAGCTCCATCCTCGCAATCAGCATGTGTCTGCTCGTCTTCTTCGGTAAGTGACGCAAGACTTTTTCAGTCAGTTTAACCCTTAGGGCTCGCTTTCTTATCACACACACCAAAATCAAAATTAAAGCCATTATGAATTAAAATATTAATGTTATAATACTAGAATATTTATATA
>NW_024678250.1:0-325 GCF_008729295.1 Plectropomus leopardus | reverse complement strand
CTTGTACGATGGCCAAACGGAATATGGCAGAGCGACATTCTCTTAACGTTTCACAGTGCCATGAGATGATACAGTGTGGAATTGACAAGCTGCTGAGGGTGTGTGGTGAACACTTTTAAAAGCTTGAGAGAGCAGTCTTGTGCAAAAAGCATTACAGGAAAATGGTTTTCATTGGGACATCAAGGGGAATTATGCAACCACACACAGACAGACAGACAGAATCCTGTTTATATGAGGAAGATACTGATATCGTGCGTACCTTTGCTTTGTGAATAGTACAATGAAGACAGTTGTTCTCTTGATCAAAGAGCAGGGTGAACTCCAG
>NW_024678249.1:0-813 GCF_008729295.1 Plectropomus leopardus | reverse complement strand
ACACACACACACACACACACACACACACACAGATATCTCTGGCTTCAGCTGTGAATGTTTGCTGCCAAATGTTTTGCGAGCAGACACATTACTCTGTTTCCTAATGGACCGAACAGATCTGTTTTTCTCGCCGTTTCGGAGGAGTAAAAAGCATCCAGGTGAGGTCGAAATCTGCTGATGAACTTGCCAAGTTTGCATTTTATATTTTTTCCTCCTCCTGAAACTCTCCATCGTTCATCGGAGCCCCAGCAGAACGACAGATCGTGTCACGCCACTACCTCATCATTAACTTCCACCAACACGCAGAGAGCAGGATGGATGGCCTCGCTCGCTGTGTCGTCACACCGGGAAACGCTTTTAATGGACCGCCAAGGAGGGAGACGGGCTGTGTGTGTGTGTGTGTGTGTGTGTGTGTGTGTGTGTGTGTGTGTGTGTGTGTGTGTGTGTGTGTGTGTGTGTGCGTGCGTGTGCGCGCACTGTAAGCACCTGTGTTTAAGTTTTCACATATAAAGGGACGATTAGACACCAAGTTAGCCACATACATGAGTGAGAAATCAGCCATGTTCATGTTCTCTAATCACACAAACAGGAAACCAGGTGCCTAAAAAACGTGACTCTAGCTCAAGAAGTCTCCATTAAACAGCGTCAAAATAGAGCTTGTTGATCAAAAAAGAGCCAGAGGAGGATCCTCCACACCCCCACAGAGGTCCCTTTTCTGTCCTAAATTACCTATGTCCTAAAATCCTATAAATGTCTTAATATTGTAGAATTGTCTGAAAACCGTAGAAATGTTCTAAAAATGTTCACATTGTC
>NW_024678248.1:0-644 GCF_008729295.1 Plectropomus leopardus | reverse complement strand
ACACACACACACACACACACACACACACACACACACACACACACACACACACACACACACACACACACACACAAACTTGTCTGTCACTGCTGTGTACACAGCTCTGGTCTACTTGCAATGGCAAAGTTGCCTATAACCTAATTTTGTTGGAAAAGTGGTAAAGCAAAACACCCACACGTTGGGACTGGTTTTTGTGAAAGTTAATGAGTTTACTGTCATTGCACCTGATGTTCTGTTGTGATGTCCCTGCCCGAGTGGCGACCTGCCACAAATAAATTAATTTGTGGGAGACCCTGATCTTCTTCATCACCAGTGTAGCCAGTTGGCCCTGCTGGATTTTAATTTCTGGAAAGTGTTCATGGCAGCAGCAAGCACAGAATGATTCGCAGAGCAAAACAAAATGCTGAGCTCATGTTATAAGGATGGTCGCACCAGGCTGGAACTGTGATGCTTGGGTTGAAGTAAAATACTATATTTCTACTTTGACTTTCGTGAACAATCTAAATACTCTATCCATTTAGAAATAAAACACCTCAAAGTTAGAGTTTGTTTAGTTGTTTTCTGTCATTCCTCTTTTGTTTGGCATTTTCAGTCACTGCATTTCCAATGTGAACATTTTTAATTAGTGGTGTCAAACTTTAAAC
>NW_024678247.1:0-437 GCF_008729295.1 Plectropomus leopardus | reverse complement strand
CCCTCTTCATCCCCCTTTAAATCACCTCCCGAATATGTGTGTGTGTGGGTGTGTGTGTGTGTGTGTGTGTGTGTGTGTGTGTGTTTGTATACTGCACAAACCCAGAGGAAAAGATATAGGCCAGAGCACCAGTTCACTTATTGTAATATCACCATGGCATTAGGGCAAAATACAGGGCCTTTCCCACAGCTATATGTCAAAATACTCATTTTTGTGAAGTATTTTGTTTAATTCTTTTTAATTGTTAGTTCTTGATCAACTGGATCAACCGATTTCTCACCCCTTACAAGAAAGATGTGTTTTCCTTTATTTTCTACTTTATGTCATAGTTTCTATATTCAGCCGCCCTACAGCAGCCGTGTTTCATCCCTCTACAGCTACCCAAAATGGTTTAATTCAAGACACGACACATGTAGCCAGTGAAGTCTAACCATATT
>NW_024678246.1:0-393 GCF_008729295.1 Plectropomus leopardus | reverse complement strand
TTTTGACATTTTTGCCATACTATAGCCTTGCTTTTTGGGTCATTTTTTCGACATGCCATATTATGTTGGTTTTAGCCATTTTTGCAACTTTCTATGCTATGGCGTGTCTCGACATGCAATTTAATGAGGTTTTAAGCAGTTTTCAGTTGTTTTTGGGACATGTCATTTTTTGACATTTTTGCCATACTATAGCCTTGCTTTTTGGGTCAATTTGTTCGACATGTCATATTATGTTGTTTTTAGCCATTTTTGCAACTCTCTATGCTATGGCATGTTTTGTCACGCAATTTAATGAGGTTTTAAGCAGTTTTCAGCTGTTTTTGGGACATGTCATTTTTTCAGATTCTTGCCATACTATAGCCTTGCTTTTTGGGTCACTTTTTCGCCATGCCA
>NW_024678245.1:0-219 GCF_008729295.1 Plectropomus leopardus | reverse complement strand
TTTTGCGCGTTTTTGCAAAATTCTATGCTATGGTGTCTCTTGGCACGCTATTTTATGCTGTTTTGAGGTGTTTCCAGGTATATTTGCGACATGTCATATTTTGACATTTTTGCCATACTATAGCCTTGCTTTTTCGGTCATTTTTTAGGACATTCAAAATTGTGGTGTTTTTGCGCGTTTTTGCAAGATTCTATGCTATGGCATCTCTTGGCACGCTAT
>NW_024678244.1:0-418 GCF_008729295.1 Plectropomus leopardus | reverse complement strand
TTGTTATTTACGACATCTATTGCACGTCTGTCCGTCCTGGAAGAGGATCCCTCATCATCCTCTGCTGCTCTTCCTGAGGTTTCTTCCTTTTTTTTCCCCCTTACAGGGCTTCTTTTTCAGGAGTTTTTCCTTGGGTGATGTGAGGGTCTAAGGGCAGAGGGATGCTGTACACTGTAAAGCCCTCTGAGGCAAACCATGTTTTGTGATAATGGGCTCTATAAATAAAATTGACTTGACTTGACTTGACAAATTTTACATACAAATAAACTGATACAACTGTTAAAAAGTTCATCTACACAAGCTCATTTAGTTTAATTCTTTGGCACTTTGAAACTTGTGCAATTTGCCTTGAATCCTTTCAAAAACATGTGAAGCAGGCAATAAGTAATAAAAGAAGCAATAACACCAAAATTTACCA
>NW_024678243.1:0-454 GCF_008729295.1 Plectropomus leopardus | reverse complement strand
TTTGCCATACTATAGCCTTGCTTTTTCTGTCATTTTTTCAACATACAGATTTTTGGTGGTTTTTGACTATTTTTACAACTTTCTATGCTATGGCGTTTCGCAGGGGTATTTGATATGGTTTAAAGTTGTTTTTAGCTGTTTTTTGGGACATGTCATATTTTGACATTTTTGCCATACTATAGCCTTGCATTATCGGTCATTTTTTTGACATACTAAATTTTGGTGTTTTTAGCCTTTTTTTGCAACTTTCTATGCTATGGTGTGTTTGGGAAGGTTATTTAATGTGGTTTGAAGTGGTTTTTAGCTGTTTTTGGGACAGGTCATATTTTGACATTTTTGCCATACTATAGCCTTGCTTTTTTAATCGTCGTTTTTTCGACATACTAAATTTTGGTGGTTTTAGCCTGTTTTTGCAACTTTCTATGCTATGGTGTGTTTCGGAAGGTTATTTAAT
>NW_024678242.1:0-258 GCF_008729295.1 Plectropomus leopardus | reverse complement strand
AAATGGCTGAAAACCTAATAGAATAGCATGTTGAGACTCATTTTTTTAGCATGTTGAAGAAACGGCCAAAATCAGCCAAAAAGTCACAATTTTGCAGGTCAAAAAAATGACCAAAAACCGCATTGTATAGTATGTCAAAAAAAGGGCTAAAAACCACATAGAAGTGCATGTTGAGACATCTTATAGTGTAGCATGTTGGAAAAATGTTCAGAAACAACTATACATACTACATATTGGTACTACATATTTTAGTGTGCT
>NW_024678241.1:0-445 GCF_008729295.1 Plectropomus leopardus | reverse complement strand
CCCGATGAAGCCAACAGGACCACATCATCTGCAAAGAGCAGGGACCCAATCCTGAGGTCACCAAACTGGACCCCCTCAACACCCTGACTGCGCCTAGAAATTCTGTCCATAAAAGTTATGAACAGAATCGGTGACAAAGGGCAGCCCTGGCAGAGTCCAACCCTCACCGGAAACGAGTTCAACTTACTGCCAACAATGCGGACCAAGCTCTGGCACCAGTCATACAGGGAACGGACAGCCTGTATCAGGGAGTCCGAAACCCCATATTCCCGGAGAATCCCCCACAGGACTCCCCGAGGGACACGGTCGATTGCCTTCTCCAAGTCCACAAAGCACATGTGGACTGGTTGGGCAAACTCCCACGCACCCTCAAGGATCCTGCCAAGGGTAAAAAGAGGGACCACCACCCCAGTCTGCCAGTCCAAGGGCACTGCCCTGATGTCCA
>NW_024678240.1:0-1374 GCF_008729295.1 Plectropomus leopardus | reverse complement strand
AGTTCATGAAACAAAGGGAAAATGTGTCTCAAGTGAAACAATGTTTGGAGGATATAAATACACTTTGTGAAAATGTTACAACCTCACACAATGAACTGTTGCCTCTACTTCCTGAGGATGAACTCAATAAACAAAAGAAATGGTTTTCAAGCATTATGAACTACAGCAATACATTTCAAAAGGACACTCAAAAATGGATTGTTGAAACTGAACAAAGAATTTTTCAGAAACAACAGGATTCACCAGAAATACCATTACTTTCTGTGGAAATGAATGAAGCAAATGAAAATGAGGATGACATTAAACCAAGCGACAGTGTTTCAAATGTTGGAAGCCACAAAACATCTCAGTCACAATGCTCTTCAACCTCTTCTGCACATTTAATGGCAGAAGCCGAGCTGGCAGCCTTAACCATGAGGCACAAATTATTAAAGGAAAAGCACGCTTTGGAAGAAGAGGAACAACGCCTGCGCAAAAGGAGAGAAGAGCTCAAACTGAACACTGAAATTGCAGAAAAAATGGCAACACTTCAAATTCTCAAGACAAAAAGCACAACAAGTGGAAAAAGAACATCAAAAGTTTCGGATGGAATGAAATCATATTTTGAAAAGGCACAAGCTAAACAGTCACTCAATGTCAATGCAGATGAATTTATTCCAAAACAAACTGAAACAAATAAAACCATGAATACAACTTCATATGAACAAAACCAAATGCAACTTCATATGAGCCCATTCAACACACAAGACTCACATGGACAACAAGGAGTGGATCTGGAAACCAGCAATGACGTTCTTGGCATCATGAGGAAACAAAACGATATAACAACATTGCTAATGCAACAGCAATGCCTCTCAGCCTAAGAGAGAAATTCCAATTTATGACGGTGATCCATTAAAATACCACACGTTCATTAAAGCCTTTGAGAATGGAGTTGAGAGGAATACAACTAACAGCTGTGATCGTTTACATTTTTTGGAACAACACACAAAGGGTCATGCCAAAGAACTTGTGAAAAGCTGTCAACACATGAATCCAGAACGAGGATACACAAAAGCAAAAGCTTTATTAAAGGAGCAGTTCGGAAATGAACAAAAGATCGCCTTTGCTTACATGGACAAAGCCCTCTCATGGCCTCCAATTAAATCAGAGGACACAAAGGCCCTGCAGGACTACAGTCTCTTCCTCAGAGGGTGTTGTAACGTCATGGAGGACGTGCAGTATCTTTTGGATATGGATATGCCTTCGAACATGTTGAGCATCACTAAAAAACTGCCCTACAAATTCAGAGACAAATGGAGAAACCGAGCATGTGAGTTGCAAGAATGACACGACCGAAGAGCTAGATTCACAGATATTGCTGACTTCATTGAA
>NW_024678239.1:0-464 GCF_008729295.1 Plectropomus leopardus | reverse complement strand
CATGGGGGGCAGTGCCCCTGGACTGGCAGACTGGGGTGGTGGTCCCTCTTTTCAAGAAGGGGGAGTGTTCCAACTACAGGGGGATCACACTCCTCAGCCTCCCTGGTAAGGTCTATTCAGGGGTACTAGAGAGGAGGGTCCGCCGGACAGTCAAACCCCGGATTCAGGAGGAGCAATGCGGTTTTCGCCCCGGTCGTGGAACTGTGGACCAGCTCTGGACCCTTGGCAGGATCCTTGAGGGTGCTTGAGAGTTTGCCCAACCAGTCCACATGTGCTTTGTGGACTTGGAGAAGGCATTCGACCGTGTCCCTCAAGGAGTCCTGTGGGGGGTTCTCCGGGAATAAGGGGTTTCGGACTCCCTGATACGGGCTGTCCGTTCCCTGTATGACCGATAGCCCCATACAAGCACTGGGTAAATGCATGGAGCAAATATCTGAATGGATGTGCCATAACTTTCTTCAGTT
>NW_024678238.1:0-298 GCF_008729295.1 Plectropomus leopardus | reverse complement strand
TGACATGTCATAAAAATGGCTGATAAGGACATTTAATAGCTTGTAGATGTGTGTTTTAGTATACAAAGTGAAAAAAAAGCCAAGAAAGGCCAGAAACATCATAATTTAGCATGTCAAAAACATTACCAAAAACGCCATAATATAGTATGTCGAAAAAAATCAAATTTTGACATGTCATAAAAATGGCTGATAAGGACATTTAATAGCTTGTAGAGGCACATTTTAGCATACAAAGTAAAAAAAAGGCCAAAAAAGGCCAGAAACATCATAATTTAGCATGTCAACAAAATGGACGATA
>NW_024678237.1:0-546 GCF_008729295.1 Plectropomus leopardus | reverse complement strand
GTCTTAAATACTGCACTGAGTGGAGATGAGCTGCAGCTGAGGGGAGAGCAGGCTGCAGCAGTGGGCGTGGCTAGCAGGTGGAGCAGAGCAGAGTGAGGTGAGTGGAAAAGTACTGGCAGTGAAGGAGAGGAGGAGAATGCAGGAATCATGACACTCCATCCTCTCTTTCCAACCTGTACAATATGACATGCCTGTTGATGTCATCACGGTTTGCATTCAATATCAAAAATAAAACTTCTGTTTTTTGGTTCTAGCTGGGAACCAGTTTTCCGGGTTTTGAACCTTTTTTTTTCTCTTTTTTTAGTGGAAATGCTTTAACAGTTCAAAATTAGGTGCGGAAAGTGCAACAGAACCCAGTCCATGTTCGTGGAAAAGGGTAGTATGCCATGAGGTTGTAGCAGTGGACTTGAGCACACTTCTGAACCAACTTATAGGCTTTCAATCAAACTGAACAGCGGGTCTCACAGATATATGTCTATATTCGTTATGGGCATAACAAAAACAAATGGGTTTGAGCTCAAAGCCATTGGCAGCATGATCAAACAT
>NW_024678236.1:0-208 GCF_008729295.1 Plectropomus leopardus | reverse complement strand
TGTGTGTGTGTGTGTGTGTGTGTGTGTGTGTGTGTGTGTGTGTGTGTCCTTGACCGATGGGCAGGAGACTCTGACAGGCTTGTTTGCTCACAGCATTTTTTGGTCTCTGGATCAGAGAGCTCATCATCTTACAGCTACGGCTGTCTGAGGCACGCTTGCACGCACACACTAGCACACACATACACACACTAGCACACACACACACACA
>NW_024678235.1:0-229 GCF_008729295.1 Plectropomus leopardus | reverse complement strand
CTCTCTTTCTCTTTCCTTTTTTGCCATGATTGTATTTCATTTGCTATTACGACATCTATTGCTCGTCTGTCCGTCCTGGAAGAGGGATCCCTCATCATCCTCTACCGCTCTTCCTGAGGTTTCTTCCTTTTTTTTTTTTTTTTTTTCCCTGTTCAGGGGTTCTTTTTGGGGAGTTTTTCCTAGGGTGATGTGAGGGTGTAAGGGCAGAGGGATGTCGTACACTGTAAAG
>NW_024678234.1:0-407 GCF_008729295.1 Plectropomus leopardus | reverse complement strand
ACTGTGAAGTATTTTCGATGTACAGTACTACAACGTTGGGAACTCCTCCTGGAGGAGCTGGCCACGAAAAGTGTGGAGGACAGAGCCGAGGACAGGGACGTCTAGAGGACTCTGACCATCCTGCTGAGAGCCACTCAGACGACATGACTGATTGATGATCATGAAAATAACAATAAGGTGAAATAAATTGCCCCTGTGTGTTGTCTGACAGGCTCATCACTGCAGGAGTATGGTTCCCTGTCAGGACACTCCGTCTGTCAAACACACCTACTACGCTCAGGTAACACACACACACACACACACACACTATCACTCTCTCTACACACACAACACACACACACACACACACATACACACACACACACACTATCACTCTCTCTACACACACAACACACACACACTATCAC
>NW_024678233.1:0-932 GCF_008729295.1 Plectropomus leopardus | reverse complement strand
TGGCTGGAAACCACTTATTATTGCTCCTAGAAATGCGCCATAACGTATCATGTTGAAAACAGGGCCAAAAAAAGCCCAAAAAGTAATAATTTAGCATGTTGAAAAGATGACGAAAAATCGCATACTATAGTATGGCAAAAATCTCAAATTTTGTCATGTCCCAAAAATGGCTGAAAACCACTTATTATTGCTCCTAGGGATGCGACATAGCATGTCATGTTGAAAACAAGGCCAAAAAAAGCCCAAAAAGTCATAATTTGGCATGTTCAAAAAAATGGCCAAAAATCGCATACTATAGTATGGCAAAAATCTCAAATTATGACATGTCCCAAGAATGGCTGGAAACTGCTTATTATAGCTCATATAGATGCGCCATAGCATATTATGTTGAAAACAGGGCCAAAAAAAGCCCAATAAGTCATAATTTGGCATGTTGAAAAAATGGCGAAAAATCGCATACTATAGTATGGCAAAAATATCAAATTTTGACATGTCCCAAAACTGGCTGGAAACCACTTATTATAGCTCATATAGATGCACCAAAGCATATCATGTTGAAAACAGGGCCAAAAAAAAGACCAAAAAGTCATAATTTAGCATGTTGAAAAAATGGCGAAAAATCGCATACTATAGTATGGCAAAAATCACAAATTTTGACATGTCCCAAAACTGGCTGGAAACTGCTTATTATAGCTCATATAGACGCGCCATAGCATATTATGTTGAAAACAGGGCCAAAAAAAGCCCAAAAAGTGCTAATTTAGCATGTTGAAAACATGGCCAAAAAATGTATACTATAGTATGGCAAAAATCTCAAATTTTGACATGTCCCAAAAATGGCTGGAAAGCACTTGTTATTGCTCCTAGAGACGTGCCATAACGTAGCATGTTGAAAACAGGGCCAAAAAAAAGCCCAAAAAGTCATAATTTAG
>NW_024678232.1:0-525 GCF_008729295.1 Plectropomus leopardus | reverse complement strand
TCTATCTGACAGTGTTCTAGGAGTGCAATGCTAAACCTATAGACTACTCTTACAGGAGGACTTAAACGATCTTTTGATTGATAAGATCCCCTGAGGGCCATTATTATCAGTTGTACTTTAAACACAATATGACATTCAGTATCTCTAAATGTGACCGACATCCCTCTGTCTTTAGACCCTCACATCACGACTGAGGAAAAACACCTCAAAAAAACGCTGTAACTGGGGAAAAAATGGTAGAAACCTCAGGAAGAGCGACTAAGGAGGGATCCCTCTTCCTCAGGGATCCCTCTTCTTAAGTGCACTTGGTCTTGACCCGAGGATCTCATATTATATTGTATCTTCTCAGAACGTGAAAGTCACATATAAAAACATAATTATGTCCCTCTTCTCATTCAGGTCTATGGATTTGACAGTGCTGGTCGGGGACCTGAAGTTGGTCATCAATGAACCAAAGCGCTTGCCCTTGTTTGATGCCATCCGACCTCTCATCCCCCTCAAACACCAGGTGGAGTACGACCTGCT
>NW_024678231.1:0-690 GCF_008729295.1 Plectropomus leopardus | reverse complement strand
AGGCAACATGTCGAAGTATCCTTGGGCAGGATACTGAACCCCAAATTTGAAAATGTAGTGGTCAATGAGACCAGAAAGGCGCTATACAAGTACAGTCCATTTACCATATAAAATCTCATAGTATAATGTGTCATAAAAATCTCACAAAAAAGTCATAATATGCAGTCCCAAATAGCATAAAGAATTCATTCTATGGTCTTCCAAAGTACAGTGAAAAAGTCATACTATAGTTTTTTAATGACATACTTTACTATTACTTTTTTCTTAGATTCATCACAACAAACTATTTGATACATTTTTGAGATGCAAAAAAATTGAATTAAAAAACTCATAGTATAGTTTTTTTGTAAAAAAATAGTATCGTATGTCATAAAAAATAGATGTCTAGAGATGTTAGGCTACAGTATGTCGTAAAAACAAATCTCACGAACACGTCATTATACGGCATGTTATATAAAATCTCACAAAAAAGTCATAGTAAGTCATAAAAAACATCTGATGAAAAGTTAGAGCAAAATTTGTTGTCAAAAGTTGGTCTGGTCAAAAAAAGGTTCTATGGTATGTTGCAAAAAAATAGTATAAAACATTTAACTATACTATGACGTAAACAATCTCAAAAATTTTATGTGATTTTTAAAAATTTTTTCAACATGCTAAATTATGACATTTTCGGCACTTTTTGGCCTTTGT
>NW_024678230.1:0-202 GCF_008729295.1 Plectropomus leopardus | reverse complement strand
GTCAAAATATGGCACGTCTCAAAAACAGCTGAAAACACCTCAAAACAGCATAAAATAGCGTGGCAAGACATGCCATAGCATAAAATGTTGCAGAAATAGCCAAAAACAGCATAAAACTGCATGTTGAAAAAATGACCGAAAAGGCAAGGCTATAGTATGGCAAAAATGTCAAAATATGGCACGTCTCAAAAACAGCTGAAAA
>NW_024678229.1:0-1749 GCF_008729295.1 Plectropomus leopardus | reverse complement strand
AGGATTATTGTTATTATTATCATTATATCCATACATATACATATACATACTTTTTTCTGAAACTTTGTTTCAATGAACAAATACAATAATTTTCATGAACATATTCTAATAATTATCTCTACCTCTGTTTCTCATTGCATCTCTCAAGCTAATTTTCAGGTAATTTTGTCATCATTAATAATTTCTTGCAAATTGTAAGACATTGCAGGTGGGAAACTGGAGCATGTACAGTCTTGCTGCAGATTCAGTAGATATCGATTTAAAAATGTGTCTGTTTTTTTTGTTGTTGTCGTTGTTTGTTTCTTGCCTGGCACTGCAACAATATCAAAAAGAAAAATAGGAGAGAGTTCCTGACATGGATACATGAAGTCGGACCCCTCGCTGGAAGGATGCAGTTAGAGTACACTGAGGCTCCACAGTGGGCTCTGTTTGCTCCTCAGCTTTGGTGGAATCTAAATGGCTGCAATCACACTTATCTAAACATCCTGTCTCCTCAGCCAGTGGCGTGCAGTGAAGAGTTACCTTTAGCTCTCCCCTTCTCTTCCCAGGAGCCTTTGCATATCCTCATCGGCCCATCAGCTGGTCTTGCCAAGAGCTTCCCCGCTCTGCTCCACTTCCCTTTCTCCAATTCCGGGAGCAAGACACTATTGCCTTTCATTTTTCACCTTACTCAGGCATGATAGGAAAAAAACATATAAAAGGTTTTCCGGCTTCAGAGAGGACGAGATGAAGAGGAAGAGATGTCAGCTGCAAGGGACCATGGGAGAGGCTCTTTTTATGGGTAATATTTAATAGTGACATTTTATATGCGGATGCACCTCATATATTCTCTATTGAACAGTGCCTTTTAAAAAGACATCGGGGAGCCAAAGTGTTAAAGCACGAGCTGATGAAAGGGAATTCATCATTGTGGCCTGAGAGGTCTGCTAATAAAATGTTAACAATTGTGTGATCCCTCGAGAGCAGTCAAGCTGGAGATTGCACGATTGCGAGTGGATGGTTACCTTATTACAGAGATACAGGCCTTTAAAGGGAAACATTTCTTTATGGACACTGTCAGTGTTTAGTTACCTGACATGTTCAGGACACACTGATGATGAGTGCAGATTTTTATGGTAACAAGACAGTTTAACGCCAGGTTCACAGTGGATGCAGAAACATAGCAAAGGGCCCTCGATATTGCAGTCGGGCTGTTCACACTGGACAGTTCTATGTCCTTTTGCTGCATGACCAAAAGTGCCCTCTTTCAAAATCAGATTTAAAATGCATCTTAAAATAGGCAAACAAAGGATTTTTTGCATCCTCAATGGCAAATAAAGGCTAACAAGACAGGTAAAATTTAGTATTAGACAAAAATGTTTTTACATATTTTCATAGTGACAATCCAAATAAAAGGTTCCAGTCAACATGGGAGAAATTAAGCCTTGGTTCTCACCTTTAAATTGCTCCTCTGGATCCAAGGTAGAAGCTGGATGGTGGTTTCGTTAACTAGAGTTAACTAGGGAGTAAGTGTGTATGACGCCTGTTCCAAGGGGGACACTTGGTAGACCACAAGTTAAATGTGGGTAAGTGTTATTTCCTATTGTATTGTTTCAGATTCTAATGTGTGTTTTGTGTTTCAGATGTCAAAGTGGAACCTTGATTTTAAGAGGGAGGGTGGTACGCCCCTCCCACTGATTTGGAGGCTGACATACAGTTGTATGAAAAAGTTTGGGCACCCCTGACAATTTCCATCATTTTCATTTATAA
>NW_024678228.1:0-361 GCF_008729295.1 Plectropomus leopardus | reverse complement strand
TAAGGACTCCAAAAAGGGTGGATACTCTGAACTGCTGTTTGGACCATAGGCACAAACAACAGTCAGGATCCGTCCCCCAACCCAAAGGCGGAGGGGGGCTACCCTCTCATTCACCGGCGTAAACTCCAACGTACAGGCACCGAGCCGGAGGGCAATAAGTATTGCCACCCCTGCCCGGCGCCTCTCACCAGTGGCAACTCCAGAGTGGAAGAGAGTCCATCCCCTCTCAAGAAGACTGGTTCCGGAGCCCAAGCCATGCGTCGAGGTGAGGCCGACTATATCTAGTCGGAACTTCTCGACCTCGCGCACCAGCTCAGGCTCCTTCCCCACCAGAGAGGTGACATTCCACGTCCCCAGAGCT
>NW_024678227.1:0-543 GCF_008729295.1 Plectropomus leopardus | reverse complement strand
AAACTGCTGAAAACCACATTTAACTACTTCAAATAGCCTTCAAAAACACGCCATAGCATAGAAAGATGCAAATAGGGCCAAGAACAATATAATTTGGCATGTTGAAAAAATGAACAAAAATGCAAGGCATGGCAAAAATGTCAAAAAATGACAGGTCCCAAAAACTGTCAAAACCCACATTAAATTACTTCAAATAGCCTTCCAAAACGCGCCATAGCATAGAAAGATGTAAAAAGGGCCAAGAACAGTATAACTTGGCATGTTGAAAAAATGACCGAAAATGCAAGGCTATAGTATGGCAAAAATGTCAAAAAATGGCATTTCCCAAAAACTGCCGAAAACCACATTAAATTACTTTAAACAGCCCTCCAAAACACGCAATAGCATAGAAAGATGCAAAAAGAGCCCAAAACACTCTAACTTGGCACGTTGAAAAAACGACCGAAAATGCAAGGCTATAGTATGGCAAAAATGTCAAAAAATGGCATATCCCAAAAACTGCCAAAAACCACATTAAATTACTTTAAACAGCCCTCCAAAACA
>NW_024678226.1:0-258 GCF_008729295.1 Plectropomus leopardus | reverse complement strand
ATGTTGAAAAAATGACCGAAAAAGCAAGGCTATAGTAAGGCAAAAATGTCGAAATATGTCATTTCCAAAAAAATGCTAAAAACCACTCTAATTCCTCTCCCCCAGTACATATATTCAGCAAAAGTCAAAATGTTTAAAAAAAAAAAAAAAAAAAAAATTCTATAGAAAGAAATATGATTACAATTTGGTATCAGGTTAAGAAGTATTTCGTTGAATCCTCTTCTCTGTCACGCTTCAGCCCGATATGGGGTAACCATT
>NW_024678225.1:0-358 GCF_008729295.1 Plectropomus leopardus | reverse complement strand
TTTATTTTTATTTATATTTATTCAGATACTGTTCCGCACTTTACACATGTATATATGTAGATATGTACAGTCTCTTAGTTTTTTTTTTAGGTTTTTTTAAGCATATTCCTTTATATTCTATTAATAATGTGTGCTCTTTATTCTCTGTTCTTACTGTATGGCGCTGCTACATCCCAATTTCTCAGTTTTGAGATCAATAAAGTATATCTATCTATCTATCTATCTATCTATCTCCCTGTCTTTCTATTTTTGTTTCCTAATTTCTTGCTATTTTTTTGCCATTTTTTGGTAAGTTGCTCATTATCCTTTTCCCATTTTTTGAAAGAAATCAAGACAGTTTACTTAGTTTTTAAAGGGT
>NW_024678224.1:0-501 GCF_008729295.1 Plectropomus leopardus | reverse complement strand
TTTGACATTTTTGCCATACTATAGCCTTGCCTTTTCGGTCATTTTTTTCAACATGCAAATTTTGTGTTTTTGGCCCTTTTTGCAAACGTCTTTGCTATGGTGTGTCTTCGCACGCTATTTTATGCTGTTTTGAGGTGGTTTCGGCTGTTTTTAGGATATGTCATATTTTGGCATTTTTGCTATAGCCATGGTCATTTGGTCATTTTTTTCAACATGCATTATTTTGGTGATTTTGGCCCGTTCAACAACATTTCATGTTATGGCTTATCTTGGCACGCTATTTTATGCTGGTTTGAGGTGTTTTCAGCCATTCTGGGGACAGGTCATACTTTGACATTTTTGCCATGCTTTATAGCCTTGTTTCTTCGGTCATTTTTTCAACATGCATTATTTTGGTGTATTTGCCCTATTTGTAGTATTCTATGCTATGGCATGTCTTGGTATAAGCAGACTCGCTACAAGTGTCAAAATTTGACGTCCCAAAAACAACTGAAAACCACA
>NW_024678223.1:0-909 GCF_008729295.1 Plectropomus leopardus | reverse complement strand
GCTGCACCGATCTGTTGTGGTGAAGAGGGAGCTGAGCCGAAAGGCAAAGCTCTCGATTTACCGGTCGATCTTCGTTCCTGCCCTCACCTATGGTCACGCGCTTTGGGTAGTGACCGAAAGAACAAGATCGCAGGTACAAGTGGCCGAAATGAGTTTCCTCCATAGGGTGGCTGGGCTCTCCCTTAGAGATAGGGTGAGAAGCTTGGTCATCCGGGTCCCCCGGGAAGAGCTGGATGAAGTGGCCGGAGAGAGGGAAGTCTGGGCTTCCCTGCTTAGGCTGCTGCACCCATGACCCGACCCCGGATAAGTGTAAGAAAATGGATGGATGGATGGCCTTACTATAGCCTTGCTTTGTCTGTCATTTTTTCAACATGCTATATTATGGGTTTTCTGGCCATTTTTGCATCATTTTTTGCCACGGCGTGTTTACGCATGCTATTTTATGTGGTTTAGAGTGGTTTTTAGCATTTTTTTGGTAAGAACATATTTTGACATTTTTGCCTTACTATAACCTTGCTTTTTCGGTCAGTTTTTCAACATGCAGTGGTAAAGAATGTTTCAAAAACGGACAAAAAACCCAAAATATAGCATGTTGAAAAAGGCAAAAATGTCAAAATATGTCATTTCCAAAAAAATGCTAAAAACCACTCCAAACCACATAGAATAGCATGCATAAACACGCTGTGGCAAAGAATGATGCAAAAACAGACAAAAAAAGCCATAATATAGCATGTTGAAAAAATTACCGAAAAAGCAAGGCTATAGTAAGGCAAAAATGTCAAAATATGTCATTTCCAAGAACATGCTAAAAACCACTCTAAACCACATAAAATAGCATGCGTAAACACGCCGTGGTAAAGAATGATGCAAAAACGGACAAAAAACCCAAAATATAGCATGTTGAAAAAA
>NW_024678222.1:0-478 GCF_008729295.1 Plectropomus leopardus | reverse complement strand
AAACCACTTACTGTAGCCTATAGAGGCATGTTATAGTGTACAGTGTTGAAAAAGCATCCAAAATGGCCCTAAAACCCATAAAATAGCATGTTGAAAAAACGATCAAAGAAGCAAGGCTATAGTATGGCAAAAATGTCAAAATTTGACATGTCCAAAAAACTGCTAAAGACCACTCACTGTAGCTTATAGAGGCATGTTATAGTGTACAGTGTTGAAAAAACATCCAAAAACGGCCTTAAAACCCATAAAATAGAATGTTGAAAAAACGGCCAAAGAAGCAAGGCTATAGTATGGCAAAAATGTCGAAATTTGACATGTACAAAAAACTGCTAAAAACCACTTAGTATAGCTTACAGGGGCATTTTATTGTACATAGTGTTGAAAAAACATCTAAAAACGCACACAAAAGCCATAAAATAGAATGTTGAAAAAACGAACAAAGAAGCAAGGCTATAGTATGGCAAAAATGTCAAAATTT
>NW_024678221.1:0-427 GCF_008729295.1 Plectropomus leopardus | reverse complement strand
GGGCCAAAAACGTCAGAATTTAACATGTTGAAAAAAATGGCCGAAAGTGCCATAGTATAGTATGTTGAAAAATATCAAATTTTGACATGTTATAAAAATGGCTGAAAATGACTTATTAAAGCTTGTATACATGCATCATACTATACAAAGTGGAACTAAAGACCAAAAAAGGCCAAAAACATCATAATATAACGTTTTGAAAAAACTGTCGACAACGCCATAGTATAGTATGTCGAAAAATATCAAATTTTGACATGTCATGAAAATGGCCTAAAACGACATATTATAGGTTGTAGAGACGTGTGATAGTATACAAAGTGGAAACAAAGACTAAAAAGGGCCAAAAACATCATAATTTAGCATGTTGAAAAAATTGGCCAAAAGCGCCATAGTCTAGTATGTCAAAAAATATCAAATTTTGACATGT
>NW_024678220.1:0-270 GCF_008729295.1 Plectropomus leopardus | reverse complement strand
GCTAGCAATATCATCGCAATATCTACAGAGAATTAAAAAAAACAACAACACAGCAGCCTCACAGCAAGAGGGTCCCTGGTTCGAACCCAGATTGGAACGGGGTTTGGTCCATGGGTGGGGGCCCTTCTGTGAGGAGTTTGCATGTTCTCCCCGTGTCTGCGTGGGTTCTCTCCGGGGTCTCCGGCTTCCTCCCACAGTCCAAAGACATTCAGCTCAGGTTGACTGGTGACTCTAAATTGCCCTTATGTGTGACTGTGAGCGTGAAAGGTT
>NW_024678219.1:0-482 GCF_008729295.1 Plectropomus leopardus | reverse complement strand
AAATACATCTCAGCACTGACCTGAACACACACACGCACACACACACACAGTCACACAACCAGAAAAACATAGAAAACTGAGCTGTTTCTTGCCTCCTAAATTGAACTTGAAAATGTTTTGAACCTGATGGTGTAATCTCGTTTTCAGTTTTTACTTTAAAGTTCAGAAGCAGGCTCTGTGTGTGTGTGTGTGTGTGTGTGTGTGTAGGCGGGTTTCCATTAACCCTCAAATTGCTCAAATTGAAATTGAAAATTTAAAATATGCCTAAAGGAAACATTAATTTGGAAAAAAAAAGTTTTAATGCTCACATGAGGTGGTATTTCAGGCGATTTGAAAAAGCCATATTTTGCAAAACTGCAATGGAAACAGTTTTTGTCTTCTCTAGGTCATATGATGCTATGTCTATGTGCTTGTCAGCAGGAACTGGCTCCCATGATGCAGCAGGAGCTACAAGAGCTGTTATTGCATCACATAACTCTGAT
>NW_024678218.1:0-1067 GCF_008729295.1 Plectropomus leopardus | reverse complement strand
TGAATAATTTAACGGGAGCCGCTCGTTCTGCTAATAATTACAGCCGAGGACGAAGAACCAGGAGGAGCAGAAGGAGAAGGGGGAGGAGGAGCAGGATGTGCAGGAGGAGGAGGTGCAGGAGGAGGAAGAAGAGGAGGAGGTGCAGGAGGAGGAGGAGGAGGAGGAAGAAGAGGAGGAGGTGCAGGAGGAGGAGAAGGAGGAAGAAGAGGAGGAGGTGCAGGAGGAGAGGAGGAGGTGCAGGAGGAGGAGGAGGTGCAGGAGGAGGAGGACAGTGTGTTTGTTGGACTTTCAGGCGTCCCGCAGTAGAAAATGTTTTTAAATAATTGAGCAGCTGAGAACAAACAGGCTGCAGTTAAAGGAGCGAACCGCTGTTTCTGCATGTTTTATTTACGTTCAGCACACACACACACACACAGACACACACACACAGACACACACACACAGACACACAGACACACACAGACACACACACACACAGAAACTCGGCAGTTCCTTCACTAACCTGTTGTTAGTTACTTGTGTAATCTGAATATTTAAACTGCTCATCAGGTCTCGCTGCAGCTCTGACTCCAGGCTGATGCTAACTTAGCTTAGCACAAACACTGTCAGCAAAGGGAAACTGTTAGCCTCGTCGGCTCCATCAGTACCTATCTAGACTTCTAATCAGCTCATTCTCCATGTGGACGTTGGTGCCAAATTTTAAGAAATTCCTTTGAGGTGCTCTTTAGATATGGTGTTCACAAGAGTGACGCAAATTCACGGTGACCTTTGACGTTTCCTTCAGATATCGTGATGAAAAGAGCGGGACAGACAACGAAACTTTGACCACCGAAATCGGGTAAGCAATTTCGGGTGAGATCAGTTTATCTCTGAGTCCACTTCATGTTTGTGCCAAATTGATGGAAATTCCCTCAAGGCCTTCTTCTGACTAACATTTACAAATATGAAACAGTCGCAAGGTCAGTGCCTTAACACAGTCTGCCACATTTGAGGACATTTCTTCAGGCCTTCTTGAGATATGGACGCAGGGTCACAGTGACCACCAAATATTAACTAAACCATTCTTT
>NW_024678217.1:0-277 GCF_008729295.1 Plectropomus leopardus | reverse complement strand
GGTTGCTGGACAAAAGCCAACTTTCACTTTGCTGCTTGGCTTTGGCCGAACACTAGTGAATTAAAAAAAATGACCCAAAAAGCAAGGCTATAGTAAGGCCAAAATGTCAAAAAATAACATTTCCCAAAAACAGCCGAAAACAGCTGGAAAGTGTATAACACAGCGTGCCGAGACACGCCATTGAATAGAATGTTGTTAAAAATGTTGAAAATCACAAAAATGAGGCATGTCAAAAAAATGACCCAAAAAGCAAGGCTATAGTAAGGCCAAAATGTCA
>NW_024678216.1:0-257 GCF_008729295.1 Plectropomus leopardus | reverse complement strand
TCAAAATTCGACATTTTTGCCTAACAGTAGCCTGGTATTTTGGGTCATTTTTTTCAACATGCTATATTGTGGTGTTTTTGGCTTTTTTTGCAACTTTCTATCCTATGGCATGTATTGGCACGGTATTTTAAGTGGTTTTCAACAGTTGTCAGCTGTTTTTGGGACAGGTCAAATTTTGTCATTTTTACCTAAATTAGAAAATTGCAAAAACAGCCAAAAACACCATAAAATCGCATGTCGAAAAATTGACCCAAAAA
>NW_024678215.1:0-528 GCF_008729295.1 Plectropomus leopardus | reverse complement strand
TTTCAGCTGTTTGTTCGACATGTCAAGATTTGAATTTTTTGCCATACAACACTAGAAAAAAAACTTTAGCATGTCGAAAAAATGGCCAAAAACGCAACAGTATAGTAGGTTGAAAAATGTCAAATTTTTGACATCATAAAAATGTCGCAAAACAACTTCCAATAGCTTGTAGACCACCTCATAGTATAGAAAGTGTACTTAAAGACAGAAAAAAGCCAAAAACATGATAGAAAAAAATGGCGAAAAAGTATAGTATCGACAAATGCAAATTTGACATGTCCAAAAAACAGCTGAAAACCACTTAGTATAGCATGTAGAGGCGTGTTATGGTATACAATGTTGAAAAAACATCCCCAAAAACCTATTAAATTGTATGTTGAAAAAATGATCGAAAAAGCAAGACTATAGTATGCTGAAAAATTTAACATGTAAAAAAAACAGCTGAAAACCACTTGGTAAAGTATGTAGAGTAATTTTATTGTATACAGTGTTGAAAAAAACCCCATCCAAAACAGCCCAAAAATCCAA
>NW_024678214.1:0-793 GCF_008729295.1 Plectropomus leopardus | reverse complement strand
CTAGTTTGTTTTCTGAGATAGTGGTTTAGTTAGGCCCAGTTTTGTTCAATTCAGTTATTTTCTTTGGCACATCCATCAGCTCCCATCCTCTCTCACATGTTGAGAAACCTTTGTTTGGTCACCAATAAATTACTTTAATTTTCACTTCTACTCTGCTTCGTCTTTCTTGCTTATTGTGTTACCGTCCCTTTGTTTAAAGGGAACATAACATGTGTCATAGCATACAAAGTGGGAATAAAGGCCAAAATAGGCCAAAAACCTCATAATTTAGCATGTCACAAAAATGGTCGATGAAGGCAATAGTATAGTATGGCTAAAAAGTCAAAATTTGACCGCTCCTAAAAATGGCTGAAAACGACATAGAATACCTTGTAGAGACGCGTAATAGCATACAAAGTGGGAATAAAGGCCAAAAAAACCCCAAAACCTCATAATTTAGCATGTCAAAAAAAATGGCTGATGAAGGCAATAGTATAGTATGGCGAAAAAGTCCAAATTTGACCGCTCCTAAAAATGGCTGAAAACGACATAGAATACGTTGTCGAGGTGCGTAATAGCATACAAAGTGGGAATAAAGGCCAAAAAAGCCCAAAAAACTCATAATTTAGCATGTCAAAAAAATGGCCGATGAAGGCAATAGTATAGTATGGCGAAAAAGTCAAAATTTGACCACTCCTAAAAATGCCTGAAAACAGAATAGAATAGGTTGTTGAGATGCGTAATAGCATATAAAGTGGGAATAAAGACCAAAAAACCCCAAAAAACTCATAATTTAGCATGTCAAAAAAATGGC
>NW_024678213.1:0-244 GCF_008729295.1 Plectropomus leopardus | reverse complement strand
CAAAAAATGACATGTTCCAAAAACAGCTAAAAACACCTCAAAACAGCATAAAATAGCGTTCTGACACGCGCCATTGCAAAGACTGTTGCAAAAACGGCCAAAAACACAAAAATTTAGCATGTTGAAAAATTGACCGAAGAAGCAAGGCTATAGTATGGCAAAAATGGTCAAAATATGACATGTCCCAAAAACAGCCGAAAACACCTCAAAACAGCACAAAATAGCATGCTGACATGCGCTATAG
>NW_024678212.1:0-767 GCF_008729295.1 Plectropomus leopardus | reverse complement strand
CCATAAAATAGCATGTTGTTAAAATGACCAAAAATGCCATACTATAGAATACAAAAACGTCAAAAAATGACATGTCCAAAAAACTGCCGAAAACCACATTAAACAACATAAAATAACATGCAGAGACATGCTATAGCTTAGGATGTTGCAAAAACTGCCCCAAACACCATAAAATAGCATGTTGAAAAAATGACAAAAAATGCCATACTATAGTATGGCAAAAATGTCAAAAAATTATGAATCCAAAAAACTGCTGAAAACCACATTAAACAACATAAAATAGCATGCAGAGACATGCCATAGCATAGGATGTTGCAAAACTGGCCAGAAACACCATAAAATAGCATGTTGAAAAAATGACTAAAAATGCCATACTATAGTATGGCAAAAATGTCAAAAAATTATGTGTCCAAAAAACTGCTGAAAACCACATTAAACAACAGAAAATAGCATGCAGAGACATGCCATAGCATAGGATGTTGCAAAACTGGCCAGAAACACCATAAAATCGCATGTTGAAAAAATGACTAAAAATGCCATACCATAGTATGGCAAAAATGTCAAAAAATGACATGTCTAAAAAACTGCCGAAAACCACATTAAACAACATAAAATAGTATGCAGAGACATGCCATAGATTAAGATGTTGCAAAAACTGCTCCAAACACCATAAAATAGCATGTTGAAAAAATGACTAAAAATGTCATACTATAGTATGGCAAAAATGTCAAAAAATGACATGTCTAAAAAACTGCTGAAAACCACAT
>NW_024678211.1:0-544 GCF_008729295.1 Plectropomus leopardus | reverse complement strand
AATGCGATCGCGCCCAGACGCCCACGGCTCGCTCACACAGCGGAGGACGATTCAGACTGTCAGAGGACACATGGAGACAACAGGAGACACACCTTCAGTGGAATATTTGGACAAACCCCGGCGCTCTCCGATGTCTCACACTCAGGAGGCGATTAGCTTAGCTTAGCACAAAGACTGACGGGGGGAAACTGTTAGCCGCTGTGTCACAGTGACGAGACTCTGAGACTCTGAACGTTTGTGTTTCAGTGTCTGAGGCTCAATACTACGAGTTCACCCCGGCGCCGGACTACGACGACTACAACGCCACCTTCGAGTACAGCTTCTACAGTGAGTCTCACACACACACACACACACTCACAGACACACACACACTCACAGACACACACACACACACACACACTCACAGACACACACTCAGACACACACTCAGACACATACACACTCACAGACACACAGACACACACTCACAGACACACACACACACACACACACACACACACACACACACACACACACACATTCACAGACACACAGAGACACACAC
>NW_024678210.1:0-371 GCF_008729295.1 Plectropomus leopardus | reverse complement strand
GGTTTGAGCTGTTTTTGGGACATGTCATATTTTGACATTTTTGCCTTACTATAGCCTTGCTTTTTTCGTCATTTTTCGACATGCTGTATTATGGTGTTTTTGGACATATTTATACGTTTTTATGCTATGGCGTGTCTTAGCACGCTATTTTATGCTGTTTTGAGGTGGTTTGAGCTGTGTTTGGGACATGTCATATTTTGACATTTTTGCCTTACTATAGCCCTGCTTTTTTCGTCATTTTTTCGACATGCTATATTATGGTGTTTTTGACTATTTTTGCACATTTAAATGCTATGGCATGTCTCAGTAAGCTATTTTATGCTGTTTTGAGGTGGTTTATGCTGTTTTTGGGACATGTCATATCTTGACAT
>NW_024678209.1:0-670 GCF_008729295.1 Plectropomus leopardus | reverse complement strand
CGGTCGTTTTTTCCACATGCCATATTTGAGTGTTTTGGGTTCTTTTTGAAGAATATTATGCAATGGCATGTCTTGGCAGGCTATTTTAATCAGTTTTCACAACTTTTCAGCCGTTTTTGAGACATGCCATATTTTGACATTTTTGCCATACTATAGCCTTGGATTTTCGGTCATTTTTTTCCACATGCCATCTTTGAGTGTTTTGGGTTGTTTTTGCAAAATATAATGCTATGGCATGTCTCAGCAGGCTATTTTAATCAGTTTTGATCAGATTTTAGCTGTTTTTGAGACATGCCATGTTTTGACATTTTTGCCATACTATAGCCTTGGATTTTCGGTCATTTATTCCACATTCCATACTAAAGTGTTACAGGCCTTTCTTGCAAAATATTATGCTGTGGCATGTCTCGGCAGGCTTTTTTAATCAGTTTTCAGCAGTTTTCAGCTTTTTTTTGGACAGTTTTCAGCTGTTTTTGCAAAATTCTATGCCATTGTGTGTCTCAGTAGACTATTTTATGCAGTTTTCAGCAGTTATCAGATGTTTTTGGGACATGCCATATTTTGAAATTTTTGCCATACTATAGCCTTGGATCTTCGGTCATTTTTTCCACATGCCATATTCAAGTGTTTTGTGTTGTCAAAATATGTCAAAATATTGTGCTATGGCATG
>NW_024678208.1:0-522 GCF_008729295.1 Plectropomus leopardus | reverse complement strand
AAAAATGCATGTTGAAAAAATGACGAAAAAAGCAAGGCTATAGTATGGCAAAAATGTCAAAATTTGACATGTCTAAAAAACAGTTCAAAACCACATAGAATGACATTTAGAGGCACGTGCTAGGATACAGTGTTGAAATAACTTCTCAAAAAAACCTAAAACCCATAAAAATGCATGTTGAAAAAATGATGAAAATAGCAAGGCTTTAGTATGGCAAAAATGTCAAAATTTGACACGTCCAAAAAACAGCTGAACACCACATATAATAACATTTAGAGGCATGTGATAGCATACAATGTTGTAATTACTTCCCAAAATGGCCCAAATTCCCATAAAATACCATGGTGAAAGAATGTCAGAAAAAGCAAGGCTAAAGTATAGCAAAAATGTCAAAATTTGACACGTCCAAAAAACAGCTGAACACCACATATAATAACATTTAGAGGCATGTGATAGCATACAATGTTGTAATTACTTCCCAAAATGGCCCAAATTCCCATAAAATACCATGGTGAAAGAATG
>NW_024678207.1:0-2981 GCF_008729295.1 Plectropomus leopardus | reverse complement strand
TCCTCCAAGAACTCCTCGATGGGTTTCCCTCTGAGCAGGTCACCGTGGGTGAAGAGCACCATGCTGTATTTATCTGCTTCCTCACCGAAGATCTTCTGAATTTTCAGCACTGCTTTCTTTTCTTCTTCTGTGAATCTGCCCAGTCTGACTACAACCAGGAAGACATGGGGTCCAGGAGACGCATAAGACATGCTCCGGACAATGTCTTTCATGGTTTTCTCTCCATCAGTCCTGGTGTCAAACAGACCTGGTGTATCAATAACAGAAACTTTTTGTCCATTCACTTCACCAAAGGCCTTAGTGCAGACTTCAGTCAAAGATTTAGGGGAGAACATTGATCTAAAGATCTGTTTTCCCAGGATGGTGTTTCCTGTGGCGCTCTTCCCAGCTCCGGTCTTTCCTACCATCACAATCCGGAGCTCCTCGTTATTGTATCTGGTTGTTCCTGAAGAGGAGAATGGATATTATTTATGCTCTGTTGTGTTTTATATGCTTTTTAGTACTGCAGTGTGTTTATGATGCAGAAAGGGCCACTGTTATTTTAACAGAGGTTTTCCCAAAGTTTGTCCAATGGGACCAGTACTTTGACCTCCACATCAAGTGTTTGCTAAAGCCTGATTTGAGCCTTCACTCTCTGCTAAACAGCTTCGTCCTGTCTTGTAAAAGACGGCCAAGTTAAAGAAAGTCTTTAAAGAACGTATGACTGTAAGTATATATATATATATCCTATAAATAATTTCAGCCTATATCAGGAAAACTCATCTCTGATGCAATATTCACAGGAAATAATCTGCACAAAATTCATCATAATTGCTAATCTAACACAAACTTACTGCAGTAGGCATTTCGGTTATTTGTAAAGTTTATCGCTTATTCTAACATTATTGTTATGAATTTAACAAATGATTGGAAAATGGCTGGGAACCACTGCAGACAGTCACGCCAAATACTAAGTTGTAAAAAACAGACTTGTTGAAAGAAATAAAATTTAAAAAAATAAAATAAAATAAAAAGCTTAGCCATTCAGGTGTGAACACAGATTAAAACAAAAAAACAAAAAAAGACCCAAGAAATTTTGAGAAAAGACTTGGCTGAACTCTTGCATTTTATGTACTCACCATTTTCGGCTTCTTTGGCGTCGTTGGTCATGTTTGGGTTGTAGAGGGCAGAGCAGATGTGCTGCTTCAGTGAGGATTTTAGTTTCTGCCGCCACACTTCCCCAAATGAAAGCCTCTTCAGTCAAAGCCACACCCACGTCACAGTGCTGGCAGCAACTCACAGCGAAACCCAGGTGTGTGGTTTTTTTTAAATGATTCGTACTTTACTACCATTTATAGGTGCTTCTGCAAGTTCCTTGTTACCTTATTTTTCTTGACATTAAGGTTGTTGTTTGGCTTTGTTTCTTATGATAAAGGTAGTTTACACAAATAAATTGGTTTAAAAATGACAACATAAATAATCACAAATGGAAAGATCCAAAGACCAAATACATATATTTGAAGAAAGATGGGAGAAATTGATAAAATATAAGACATTAAGAAAGACATAATGTTGTGGTTGTTTTTTGTTTGTATGTTTTTGTTTTTGCTTTGTCTCTGTTTGTCTCACCTGCTAACTCCATCCAATCCATCCAATGTGGATATGTACATAATATTAAGTCATCCTTAACATGTAATCACTTTACCAACCTGTGAATTTTAAATGATTTATGAACTACTAATAAGAAAAGATTAAAAAAAAGTCTGACAGCAGCAGGAAGAAATAATGAAATATGATGAGAAAAATACAAACTCTCTCTTTATATATATGTATATATATACACACACACAGCATTTTGAACATTTTAAACATCAGTGTAGCAGCAGCCTTCTATATGACTGATGCTTCACTTAAGAGCATTTTTAAAATTATTGCTTTAATTTTGAATCAGTTACAGAGAGCAATTTTAGTTTGTCATTGTGTTTAATGCTGATAGTGGTCACTGATAAAATAAATAAATAAATAAATAACTGTCTATAAAACAAGACCTCATTTTTATTTATTTATTTATTTTTTTACAACAGATAAATTTCAAAACGTTTTGATAATATAAGCGCAGACAAAATTAGCTGTTACTACATGTTCAGATAGAACTTCAACCAAACGGCCAAAATCTCAGGGATAATGACTTAAAATGTGTTTTAATGTCAAAATGGGTAAATGATTACCATATAAAAAGCAAATTACAGGACAAGCTGAGGAGCCAACACACTTCCCTGTGGTCCTCTGACCCTATACCTCAACTAAAACATATCTTTGAGTGTGACATTTCACTGACATATTCTCCAAATCTTCATTACGTACAATGGCATGAAGCACAATAGCAGGCTCACTGGTCTAAATACTCTTATACAACAGTTAGTGCAGGAAAATGTTTATGTGTTGCTAGGCAACAGCTGCGTCGTCCATCGGTTGTGTAACTATTTGTGTTAACGGAGCCAAAAAAAAATATAATGAACAAATCATAATCTGTTGTCGCTTGTTACTATTAACATAGAAAAAACGCTGCTGTTGTATAAAAGCAATATCACAAAAGACAAAAAAGAAAAAGAACAATTCCTCCCGCCACTGCCAATAAAGACACCTTTTTAATTACTGAAGTGCTGCTCTCAGCTTCCCGTCTAGCCTGTAATTCCTGCTTGAATTCAAGTGATTTTAATTGATTTTCCAGTTCTCTGACACGAGCTTCCCTGAGTTGATTCTCCTTCTCCCTGTCAGCCTTCTCCTCCTTCATTTTTTCCTCAAACTCTTCCTCTAGTTTCTTCCACAGTTCCTCACTCTCTTTGCGCAGCTGCTCCTCTCTCTTTTTTAGGATTCGTCGTTTCTCCTCTTCTATCGCCTTCTCTGCCTCCTGGAACATTTCAGTGGTGTAGTGGCCTCCTCCGTTCTTCTCTGCTATTTTTCTGATCTTGTCGAGCAGCTCGTTGACCTGAGATCGATCC
>NW_024678206.1:0-660 GCF_008729295.1 Plectropomus leopardus | reverse complement strand
TGCTGAAAACTGTTTAAAACTGCAGTAAATAGCGTGTTTAGACTCACCATAGAATAGAAAGATTCAAAAACAGCCAAAAACAATACAATTTGGCATGTCGAAAAAATGACCCAAGAAGCAAGGCTATAGTATGGCAAAAACGTCAAAAAATGGCATGTCCCAAAAACTGCTGAAAACAGGTTAAAACTGCAGTAAATAGCGTATTTAGACTTGTCATAGCGTAGAAAGTTTCAAAAACGGCCAAAAACAATAAAATTTGGCATGTTGAAAACATCACCTAAACAGCAAGGCTATAGTATGGCAAAAATGTCAAAAAATAGCATGTTCCAAAAACTTCTGGAAACAGTTTAAAACTGCAGTAAATAGCATGTTAAGACACTCCATAGCATAGAAAGTTTCAAAAACAGCCAAAAACAATAACTTCTGGCATGTCTAAAAAAATAACCCAAAAAGCAAGGCTATAGTATGGCAAAAACATCAAAAAATGGCATGTCTGAAAAACTGCTTTAAAGAATTTAAAACGACAGTAAATAGTGTGTTTATACACACCATAGCATAGAAAGTTTCAAAAACAGCCAAAAACAATAAAATTTGTCATGTCGAAAAAATGACCCAAAAAGCAAGGCTATAGTATGGCAAAAACGTCAAAAAATGGCATGT
>NW_024678205.1:0-567 GCF_008729295.1 Plectropomus leopardus | reverse complement strand
AAAAATGACATGTCCCAAAAACAGCTGAAAACACATCAAAACTTCATAAAAGGGCGTGCCGAGACACGCTATAGTAATGAAAGTTGCAGAAATGGCCAAAAACACCGTAACATGACATGTCGAAAAAAATGACCCAAAAAGCAAGGCTATAGTATGGCAAAAATGTCAAAAAATGACATTCCCAAAAACAGCCGAAAACAGCTTAAAACTGCATTAAATAGCATGCCGAGACACGCCGTATCATAGAAAGTTGCAAAAACGGCCAAAAACACCATAATATGACATGTCGAAAAAATTAGCCAAAAAGCAAGGCTATAGTATGGCAAAAATGTCAAATAATGACACGTCTCAAAAACAGCTAGAAACAGATTAAAACTACATTAAATAGTGTGCTGAGACGCACCATAGCATAGAAAGTTGCAGAAATGGCCAAAAACACCATAATATGACATGTCGAAAAAAATGAGCCAAAAAGCAAGGCTATGGTATGGCAGAAATGGCAAAAAATTACATGTCCCAAAAACAGCTGGAAACAGCTTAAAACTGCATTAAATAGCCCGCAAATTC
>NW_024678204.1:0-607 GCF_008729295.1 Plectropomus leopardus | reverse complement strand
GCATGTCGAAAACATCACCCAAGAAGCAAGGCTATAGTATGGCAAAATCGTCAAAAAATGGCATGTCCCAAAAACTGCTTTAAACTGTTTAAATTGCATTAAATAGTGTATTTAGACACGCCATAGCATAGAAAGTTTCAAAAACGGCCAAAAACAATAAAATCTGGCATGTCAAAAAAATCACCCAAAAAGCAAGGCTATAGTATGGCAAAATCGTCAAAAAATGGCATGTCCCAAAAACTGCTTTAAACTGTTTAAAATTGCATTAAATAGCGTGTTTAGACATGCCATAGCATAGAAAGTTTCAAAAACGGCCAAAAACAATAAAATTTGGCACGTCGAATAAATCACCCAAGAAGCAAGGCTATAGTATGGCAAAAACGTCAAAAAATGGCATGTTCAAAAAACTGCTGAAAACTGTTTAAAACTGCAGTAAATAGTGTATTTAGACACGCCATAACATAGAAAGTTTCAAAAACGGCCAAAAACAATCAAATTTGGCATGTCAAAAAAATGACCCAAGGAGCAAGGCTATAGTATGGCAAAAACGTCAAAAAATGGCATATGCAAAAAACTTCTGAAAACTGTTTAAAACTGCAGTAAATAG
>NW_024678203.1:0-207 GCF_008729295.1 Plectropomus leopardus | reverse complement strand
GCATGTCGAAAAATCGACCGAAAACACCAAAAACACCAAGGCTATACTATTGCGAAAAATGTCAAAATTTGACATGTCCCAAAAACAGCTGAAAACCGCATTAAACAGCATGCCGAAACACACCATGACATAGAATGTTGCAAAAACAGTCCAAAACACCAAAATATAGCATGTCGAAAAATCGACCGAAAACACCAAAAACACCAA
>NW_024678202.1:0-224 GCF_008729295.1 Plectropomus leopardus | reverse complement strand
CATGTCGAAAAAATGACCCAAAAAGCAAGGCTATAGTATGCCAAAAATGTCAAAAAATTACATTTCACCAAAAACAGCTGAAAACACCTGAAAACTGCATTAAATACTATGCCGAGACAAGCAATAGCATACAAAGTTGCAAAAACGGCCGAAAACACCATATTTTGGCATGTCGAAAAAATGACCCAAAAAGCAAGGCTATAGTATGGCAAAAATGTCAAAAA
>NW_024678201.1:0-664 GCF_008729295.1 Plectropomus leopardus | reverse complement strand
GACCTGTCCAAAAAACATCTGAAAACCACATTAAACCACATGAAATAGCGTGCCGAGACACGCCATAGCGAAGGATTTTGTAAAAAGGACCTAAAAAAACACTGAAACACTTACTAAAAAAGCAAGGCTATAGTATGGCAAAAATGTCAAAATATGACCTGTCCAAAAAACATCTGAAAACCACATTAAACCACATTAAACCACATAAAATAGTGTGCAGAGACACGCCATAGTGAAGATTTTTGCAGCAACGACCTAAAACACCATAAAATAGCATGTTGAAAAATCCACCAAAAAAGCAAGGCTATAGTATGGCAAAAATGTCAAAATATGCCATGTCCAAAAAACATCTGAAAACCACATTAAACTACATATAATAGCGTGCCGAGACACGCCATAGTGAAGATTTTTGCAACAATGACCTAAAACACCATAAAATAGCATTTTGAAAAATCCACCAAAAAAGCAAGGCTATAGTAAGGCAAAAAAAATTCAAAATATGCCATGTCCAAAAAACAGCCAAAAACCACATTAAACCACATGAAATAGCGTACCGACACATGCCATAGTGAAGGATTTTGCAAAAACAACCTAAAACACCATAAAAAAGGGTGTTAAGAAATCCACCAAAAAAGCAAGGCTATAGTATGGCAAAAATGTCAAA
>NW_024678200.1:0-298 GCF_008729295.1 Plectropomus leopardus | reverse complement strand
TGCACAGTGGTTTTTGCACTAACTGTATATTTTTGAATTACATACTGTACATTTTGTATATATTCCCTATCTCTTCCTTTTGTAAATACAATTACATGTCTATGTCTGTCTTTTTTTCTATTTTTCTTATCCCTAACTTATTGCCCTCCCCTGTACTGTGAGCATTGCCAACCCGGAAAAAATTCCTTGTTCCTCATTTGTTGAACTTGGCCAATAAACGTGATTCTGATTCTGATTCTGATTCTGATTCTGATGATTTGCTCATTTGTGCAACTTTAACTAGACATGTAAAGGCACT
>NW_024678199.1:0-440 GCF_008729295.1 Plectropomus leopardus | reverse complement strand
AAAACACCATAATTTAGCATGTTGAAAAAATGACCGAAGAAGCAAGGCTATAGTATGGCAAAAATGTCAAAATGTGACATTTACAAAAAAATGCTAAAAACCACCTTAAAGCGTACAAAATAGTGTGCTGAGTAACGCCATAGCATAGGATGTTGCAAAAATAGCCTAAAACACCATGATTTAGCATGTTGAAAAAATGAGCGAAGAAGCAAGGCTATAGTATGGCAAAAATGTCAAAATATGACATTTTCAAAAAAATGCTAAAAACCACCTTAAAGCGCACAAAATAGCATGCTGTGTCACGCCATAGCATAGGATATTGCAAAAATAGCCAAAAACACCATAATTTAGCACGTTGAAAAACTGACCAAAGAAGCAAGGCTATAGTATGGCAAAAATGTCAAAATGTGACATTTCCAAAAAAATGCTAAAAACCACCT
>NW_024678198.1:0-443 GCF_008729295.1 Plectropomus leopardus | reverse complement strand
GCATGTCCAAAAATCCACCAAAAATGCAAGGCTATAGTATGGCAAAAACGTCAAAAAGTGCCATTTTCAAAAAACTGCTGAAAACCACTTTAAACCACATGAAATAGCGTGCCGAGACACGCCATAGGAAAGGATTTTGCAAAAACAACCAAAAACAACATTAAATAACATGTCCAAAAATCCACCAAAAAAGCAAGGCTATAGTATGGCAAAAATGTCAAAAAGTGCCATTTTCAAAAAACTCCTGAAAACCACTTTAAACCACATGAAATAGTGTGTCAAGATACGCAATAGCAAAGCATTTTACAAAAAAAATCCCAAACCACCATTAAATAGCATGTCCAAAAATCCACCAAAAATGCAAGGCTATAGTATGGCAAAAATGTCAAAAAGTGCCATTTTCAAAAAACCACTGAAAACCACTTTAAACCACATAAAATAGC
>NW_024678197.1:0-326 GCF_008729295.1 Plectropomus leopardus | reverse complement strand
ATCCCCTCTCAAGAAGACTGGTTCCGGAGCCCAAGCCATGCGTCGAGGTGAGGCCGTCTATATCTAGTCGGAACTTCTCGACCTCGCGCACCAGCTCAGGCTCCCTCCCCACCAGAGAGGTGACATTCCACGTCCCCAGAGCTAGCTTCTGCAGCCGAGGATCGGACCGCCAAGGTCCCCGCCTTCGGCTGCCGCCCAGCTCACACTGCACCCGACCCCTACGGCCCCTCCTACGGGTGGTGTGTCATGGTTCCTGCTTCCTCCCCCTCCTCCTCACCGCCAGTATTTTTCCACTCACCTTCTCCTGACCTGCTCTCCTGACATGC
>NW_024678196.1:0-1744 GCF_008729295.1 Plectropomus leopardus | reverse complement strand
GTCAGCCCTCATCAGCAGCTTCGCTCTGCGGTTGCAACATCATCGCGTCTTTATCGCTTCATCATAATCGGAAACTTTGCAGCGTTGGGGTCTCTATCAGGTCATCTGTGTCCTTTGGACGTGTCTAAAACAGCTGAGGCTGTCATGTTGTCAAACACAGATTATTGAAAGATTTGGAGAAACCAAGACGACTTCTTTGCATTTCTGTGCTCTCAACCTGGCCTGCTCGTCCTTGCTTACAGTCGCGAGTCCCTCTAATCTCATTGGTTCAAAACTTCTTATCTCCTGGAGCGGTAACCACGAGTTATTCTGAGTAATATCTTGATCACAGTTAATGCAGTCTGGATTATCTTTTTCCTTTTCAGCCTTCAGGGCCTGAAGATCACTGCAGTGATAGATCTCTTTAATTCTTTCATCAGCCTCGATGTTCTTCAGCTCACTCTTAACAGGCAATCTTGCCTTAGCCTAACTCTTTAGGCCCTTAACACTTTTTAAAAAATTTTTATTCGTATTTTGTTTCTCGTTAGCCTTGACGTGATGCCACTCTAACACACTTAAACTTTGCCACCCTTGGCTCAACAACTCCTCAGTGAACTGTCAGCTTTATTTTGCACCAGTTACACTCCAGAGCAGTTTAGTTTTGGAAAACATAGAAAGTGAGAAACTGCCCCGTCAGGGGAGTCTCTTTACATGATTGGGATCCTTTGTCCAAAGCCAGTGTCCAGTCTTTGATTAGTGCTAATTTATCAAAAGTTCGTAACTTTGCGGGAGAAAAAGTGACTCACTCTCTGTCTCTCAGGCGTGGGTGAACTGCAGGTATGAGTAAAAATGTCAAAAATGCCTTTCCTTGTTCTGGTGGCCAGACGCAGTCGACCTGCACCAGAGGGACAGCTCGCAACGTCTTTTCCGTCCTCTCCTGGCTGGTTCACCAAAATATGTCGTAGTTGAAGAAAGAAAACTGCAGACTCAAGGCTCAGGATGAAAAGGGTCTCTCTGTAATTTGGAAAAGCATGACTTATTTAATGAGTGCAGACGTGCAGGTTGTCATGAAAACCCTGTTCTAACAAAACACTAAACCTTCAACATTGGAGCTTCCAGGATGTTTGAGCCGCACTCATGACTTTTAGGAATTATTGTCAAACCGTCGCCAGCTTCAGAAGACAAGCATTTCTTAAGTTTCCTTACCTTCTGGTTTCATACTGACCTACATTTTTTGGAATTTAGACCAATGAAACAATAAAAAAATGTTGACTAGAATGACATGTTGGACACGCCATCTTATTTTACTGAAAATATAATCAGCCGAATGTGAAAGTTAACAAAACACACTATAAGATGTGACAGACACGTATCGTGTGTGTTTGTATCTAAATCTCTGATGGAGACACAGAGGAACATAAATAAATATCATAAATATATTTAAAAAATACAAAGTGAGGTGGTAGAAACTTTGACTCCAGGTTTCTTGGATTTTCACAATAAAAGTCTCCAGTTAATCTAAATGAAAATTTCAAAGCGTTTCATTTCTTCGAATAACCAACAGCACAGTTGTCCAGATGTTTTATCTCCGTCATTCTGATATGTTCGAACATGGCGATTTAGAGCTGAAGACCTTTTTACAAACCAACAGACATGTTGCTCATTATTATTGAAATCAGAAATCACAACCCAAACAGTAAAAACTGGAGACAGAGTTCGACTGTTTCTGTTTCAGCTTTATTATGGAGACAATTGATTATTGATT
>NW_024678195.1:0-753 GCF_008729295.1 Plectropomus leopardus | reverse complement strand
GCCAAAGCATAGAATGTTGAAAATACATCCAAAACCACCATAATACTACATGTTTAAAAAATGACGGAAAAGGCAAGGCTATAGTATGGCTAAAAATGTCAAATTACAACATGTCCCAAAAACGTTTCAAAACACCTCAAAACAGCATAAAATAGTGTGCCAATACACGCCATAGCATAGAATGTTGCAAATAGCGCCAAAACAATGTAATTATGCATGTTGAATAAATGACCTAAAAGGCAAGGCTAAAAATGTCAAAATATGACATGTCCCAAAAACAGCTGAAAACACCTCAAAACAGCATAAAATAGCATGCCAACACATGCCATAGCCTAGAATGTTGCAAATACATCCAAAACCAGCATAATCCTGCATGCTGAATAAATGACCGAAAAGGCAACGCTACAGTATGGCTAAAAATGTCAAAATATGACATGTCCCAAAAACAGTTAAAAACACCTTAAAACAGCATAAAATAGCGTGCAAAGACATGCTATAGCCCTAGAATGTCTCAAAAAAAGCCAAAAACGCTGTAATTATGCATGTTGACAAAATGACAGAAAAGCCAAGGCTATAGTATTGGTTTTAAAAAATGGCCAAAAACACCATAATACTGCATGTTGAATAAATGACGTAAAAAGGCAAGGCTATAGTATGGCTAAAAATGTCAAAATATGACATGTCCCCAAAACAGCATAAAATAGCATGCCAACACATGCCAAAGCATAGAATGTTGAAAATACATCCAAAACC
>NW_024678194.1:0-369 GCF_008729295.1 Plectropomus leopardus | reverse complement strand
AAGTTGCAAAAAGGTCCAAAAACAGCATTATTTGGCATGTTGAAAAAGTGATGGAAAAAGCAAGGCTATAGTGTGGCAAAAATTTTAAAATATGACATTTCCCAAAAAGAAGCTAAAAACCACATTAAACCACAGGAAATAGCCTTCTAAGACACGCCATAGCAAAGAAAGTTGCAAAAAGAACCAAGAACAGCCTAATTTAGCATATGGAAAAAATGACGGAAAAAGCAAGGCTATAGTATGGCAAAAATGTCAAAATGTGACATGTTCCAAAAACAGCTAAAAACCACATTAAACCACAGATAATAGCCTTCTAAGACATGCCATAGCAAAGAAAGTTGAAAAAAGGGCAAAAAATAGCATAATTTC
>NW_024678193.1:0-408 GCF_008729295.1 Plectropomus leopardus | reverse complement strand
TATAACATGCCTCTATGTGTTATACTAAGTGCTTTTCAGCTTTTTTTAGGACATGTCAAATTTTGACGTTTTCGCCATACTATAGCCTTGCTTTTTTGGTCATTTTTCCAACATGCTATTTTATGGGTTTTTGGACCTTTTTCGGATGTTTTTTCAACACCACATGACATAAAAACCCTGTACATGCTAAACTAAGTACTTTTCAACTGTTTTTGGGACATGTCAAATTTTGACATTTTCGCCATACTATAGCCTTGCTTTTTTGGTCATTTTTTCAACATGCTTTTTTATGGGTTTTTAGACCGTTTTTGGATGTTTTTTTCAACACCGAATACTATAACATGCCTCTGCATGCTATACTAAGTGTTTTTCAGCTGTTTTTGGGACATGTCAAATTTTGACATTTTC
>NW_024678192.1:0-608 GCF_008729295.1 Plectropomus leopardus | reverse complement strand
GCATGAAACAACGTGCTGAGACACGCCATGGCATTAAAACCTGCAATAATGGCTAAAAACACCATAATATGGCACGTCGAAAAAATGACCAAAATAGCAAGGCTATAGTATGGCAAAAATGTCAAAAAATGACATATCCCAAAACCACCTGAAAATACTTCAAATCAGCATAAAATAGCTTGCTGAGACACACCATAGCATTAAAACGTGCAAAAACGGCTCAAAACACGATAATACAGCATCTCGAAAAAATGACCAAAAAAGCAAGGCTAGTATGGCAAAAATGTCAAAAATGACATATCCCAAAACCAGCTGAAAACACCTCAAAACAGCATAAAATAGCATGCTGAGACACCCCATAGCATTAAAACCTGCAAGAACGGCCCAAAACATGATAATATAGCATCTCGAAAAAATGACCAAAAAGGCAAGGCTATAGTATGGCAAAAATGTCAAAAAATGACATGTCCCAAAACCAGCTGAAAACACTTCAAATCAGCATGAAATAGCTTGCTGAGACACGCCATAGCATTAAAATTTGCAAAAACGGCTCAAAACACGATAATATGGCACGTCGAAAAAATGACCAAAAAAGCAAGGCTATAGTA
>NW_024678191.1:0-669 GCF_008729295.1 Plectropomus leopardus | reverse complement strand
GTATGGCAAAAATGTCAAAAAATGACATGTCGCAAAAACAGCTGAAATTAGCTTTAAATCTCATTAAATAGCGTACCGAAATGCGCCATAGCAAATACAGTTGCAAAAACGGCCAAAAACACCATGATTTTGCATGTCGAAAAAATGACCCAAAAAGCAAGGCTATAGTATGGCAAAAATGTCAAAAAATGACATGTCCCAAAAACATCTAAAAACTGATTAAAACTGTGTTAAATAACGTGCCGAAACGTGCCATATCATAGAAAGTTGCAAAAATAGTTAAAAACACCATCATTTGGAATGTCGAAAAAATGACCAAAAAAGCAAGGTTATAGTATGGCAAAAATGGCAAAAAATGACATGTTCCAAAAACAGCTGAAAATAGTTTTAAATCTCATCAAATACCGTGCCGAAACGCGCCATAGCATAAAAAAGGTGCAACAACGGCCAAAAACACCATAATCTTGCATGTCGAAAAAATGACCAAAAAAGCAAGGCTATAGTATGGCAAAAATGTCAAAAAATGACATGTCGCAAAAACAGCTGAAATTAGCTTTAAATCTCATTAAATAGCGTACCGAAATGCGCCATAGCAAATACAGTTGCAAAAACGGCCAAAAACACCATGATTTTGCATGTCGAAAAAATGACCCAAAAAGCAAGGCTATA
>NW_024678190.1:0-355 GCF_008729295.1 Plectropomus leopardus | reverse complement strand
GACAAAGCAAGGCTATAGTAAGGCAAAAATGTCAAAATATGTCATTTCCAAAGAATTGCTAAAAACCACTCTAAACCACATAAAATAGATTGTGTAAACACGCTGTGACAACGAAGGATGCAAAAACGGCCAAAAACCCCAAAATATAGCATGTTGAAAAAATGACCGAAAAAGCAAGGCTATAGTATGGCAAAAATGTCAAAATTTGACATGTCCCCAAAACAGCTGAAAACACCTCTAGCAGGATAAAATAGCATGCTGAGACACGCCATAGCATTTAAAAGTGCGAAATTAGTCAAAAACACCATAATTTGGCATGTCAAAAAAATGACCGAAAAAGCAAGGCTATAGTATG
>NW_024678189.1:0-688 GCF_008729295.1 Plectropomus leopardus | reverse complement strand
ATGTCCCAAAAACAGCTGAAAACTGCTTAAAACCTCTTTAAATAGCGTGCCAAGAAACGCCATAGCATAGAAAGTTACAAAAACGGCTAAAAACAACATAATATGGCATGCTGAAAAAATGACCCAAAAAGCAAGGCTATAGTATGGCAAAAATGTCAAAAAATGGTATGTCCCAAAAACAGCTGAAAACTGCCTAAAACCTCGTTAAATTGGATGCCGAAACACGCCATAGCATTGAAAGTTCCAAAAACAGGTATAAACAACATAATATGGCATGTCGAAAAAATGACCCAAAAAGCAAGGCTATAGTATGGCAAAAATGTCAAAAAATGACATGTCCAAAAAACAGCTGAAAACTGCTTAAAACCTCTTTAAATAGCGTGCAAAGAAACGCCATAGCATAGAAAGTTGCAACAACCACTAAAAACAACCTAATATGGCATGTCGAAAAAATGACCCAACAAGCAAGGCTATAGTATGGCAAAAATGTCAAAAAATGACATGTCCCAAAAACAGCTGAAAAAAATGCTTAAAACCTGTTTAAATAGCGTGCCAAGAAACGCCATAGCATAGAAAGTTGCAACAACTGCTAAAAACAACATGATATGGCATGTTGAAAAAATGACCCCAAAAGCAAGGCTATAGTATGGCAAAAATGTCAAAAAATGATATGTCCCAAAAAAAGCTG
>NW_024678188.1:0-581 GCF_008729295.1 Plectropomus leopardus | reverse complement strand
ATGTTGAAAAAATGACCAAAAAGGCAAGGCTATAGTATGACAAAAAAGGTGAAAAAATGACAAATCCCGAAAACAGTTGAAAACAACTCAAAACAGCATAAAATAGCGTGCCAAGACACACCATGGCATAGAATTGTGCAAAAACTACCAAAAACACCACAAAAATGCATGTTGAAAAAAATGACAAAAAAAAGGCAAGGCTATAGTATGGCAAAAATGTCAAAAAATGACAAATCCCAAAAACAGCTGAAAACAACTCAAAACAGCATAAAATAGCGTGCCAAGACATGCCATAGCATAGAATTGTGCGAAAACTACCAAAAACACCACAAAAATACATGTTGAAATAATGACCAAAAAGGCAAGGCTATAGTATGGCAAAAAATGACAAATCCCAAAAACAGCTGAAAACAAGTTCAAACAGCATAATCTACTGTGCCAAGACACACCATGGCATAGAGCTTTGCAAAAACTACCAAAAACATCATAAAAATGCATGTTGAAAAAATGACCAAAAAGGCAAGGCTATAGTATGGCAAAAATGTCAAAAAATGACAAATCCCAAAAAACAGCTAAAAACA
>NW_024678187.1:0-258 GCF_008729295.1 Plectropomus leopardus | reverse complement strand
AAGGCTATACTATGGCAAAAATGTCAAAAAATTGCATATCCCAAAAACTGCCGAAAACCACATTAAATTACTTTAAACAGCCCTCCAAAACATGCCATAGCATAGAAAGATGCAAAAAGAGCCCAAAACACTATAACTTGGCATGTTGAAAAAATGACCGAAAATGCAAGGCTATAGTATGGCAAAAATGTCAAAAAATGACATGTCCCAAAAACTGCTGAAAACCACATTTAACTACTTCAAATAGCCTTCAAAAAC
>NW_024678186.1:0-383 GCF_008729295.1 Plectropomus leopardus | reverse complement strand
GCTATTTAATGCAATTTTAAGGTGTTTTCAGCCATTTTTGGGACATGTCATTTTTTGACATTTTTGCCATACTATAACCTTGTTTTTTGGTCATTTTTTCGACATTCCAAAATATGGCATTTTTGTCCGTTTTTCCAACATTCAATGCTATGGCGTGACTTGGCACGCTATTTACTGCAGTTTCAAGGTGTTTTAAGGTGTTTTTGGGACATGTCATTTTTTCACATTTTTGCCATACTATAGCCTTGTTTTTTTTTTTGTCATTTTCTCGACATTCCAAAATATGGCATTTTTGGCTGTTTTTGTAACATTCTATGCTATGGTGTGTCTTTGCATGCTATTTAATGCAATTTTAAGGTGTTTTCAGCCATTTTTGGGACATG
>NW_024678185.1:0-1949 GCF_008729295.1 Plectropomus leopardus | reverse complement strand
ACCCCCTCAAAGCCCTGGCTGCTCCTAGAAATTCTGTCCATAAAAGTGACAGCCCTGGCGGAGTCCAACCCCCACTGGAAACGAGTTCGCCTTACTGCCAGCAATGCAGACCAAGCACCGGCACCGGTCGTACAGGGAACGGACAGCCCACATCAGGGGGTCCGATTCTTACTCCCAGAGAACCCCCCACAGGACTCGTCGATGGACACGGTCAAATGCCTTCTCCAAGTCCACAAAGCACATGTGGACTGGTACGGCAAACTCACATGCACCCACAGCTGATCCACAGTTTCACGACCAGGACGAAAACCACATTGCTCCTCCTGGATCCGAGGTTTGACTATCCGGTGGACCCTCCTCTCCAGTACCCCTGAATAGACCTAACCAGGGAGGGTGAGGAGTGTGATCCCCCTATAGATGGAACACACCCTCCGGTCCCCCTTCTTAAAAAGAGGGACCACCACCCCGGTCTGCCAGACCAGAGGCACTGCCCCCGATGTCCACGCAAAGCTGCAGAGTCATGTCAATGATGACAGCCCCACAACATTCAGGGCCCTAAGGAACTCTTGGATCTCATCCACCCCCGGGGCCCTACCACCGAGGAGCTTTTTGACCACCTCGGCAACCTCAGTCCCAGAGATGGAAGAGCCCACTCCCAAGCCCCCAGGCCCTGCTTCCTCACCGGAAGGTGTGTCGGTGGGATTGAGGAGGTCTTCGAAGTATTCCTTCGTCTGCTGCCTCCGGAGTTCCACAGGCCAGGAAGGCCCAATAGGACTCCTTCTTCAGCTTGACGGCATCCCTCACCGCCGGTGTCCACCAACGGGTTCGGGTGTTGCCGCCACGACAGACACCGACCACCTTACGGCCACAGCACCGACAGCCCGCCTCAATAACCGGGGCACGGAACGGGGGGGCCATTCCTCCCAATCACGCCCCTCCAGGTCTCACTGTTGTTGCCAACGTGAGCGTTGAAGTCCCCAAGTAGAATGAGGGAATCCCCAGAAGGAGCACTCTCCAGCACCCCCTCCAAGGACTACAAAAAGGGTGGATACTCGGAGCTGTTGTTTGGACCATAGGTACAAACAGCTGTCAGGATCCGTCCCCCCACCCGAAGGCAGAGGGAGGCTACCCTCTCATCCACCAGGCGCCTCTCACCAGTTGCAACTCCAGAGTGGAAGAGGGTCCAACCCCTCTCGAGAAGACTGGTTCCGGAGCCCATGCTATGTGTCAAGGTGAGGCCGACTATATTGAGTTGGAACTTCTCAACCTCACGCATCAGCTCAGGCTCCTTCCCCACCAGAGAGGTGACATTCCACGTCCATAGAGCTAGCTTCCTGCAGCAGAGGATCGGACCGCCAAGGTCCCCGCCATCACACCCTGACCCCTTTGGCCCCTCCTATGGGTGAAGGAGGTCCCACTTTGCCTCTTTGGGCTGTGCCCGACCGGGCCCCATGGGTAAAGGCCCGGCCACCAGGCGCTCGCCATCGAGCCCCACCCCCAGGCCTGGCCCTGGGGCGGGCCTGGGGGTGGGGCTGGTGACCCGCATCCGGGCGAGGGAAACTTTTGACCATTTATGTGTTTCATCATAAGGGGTCTGGTGAGCTACACTTTGTCTGGTCCCTCCCCTAGGACCTGTTTGCCATGGGTGACCCTACCAGGGGCATAAAGCCCCCGCCAACTGAGCTCCTAGGATCACTGGGACATGCAAACCCCTCCACCACGATAAGGTGGTAGCTCAGGGAGGGGTGCCATACTATAGTATGGCAAAAAATGTCAAAATACGGCAAGTCCCAAAAACAGCTGAAAACAGCATAAAATAGCGTGCTGAGACACATCATGGCTAGAATGTTCCAAAAACTGCCCAAAAAATGCCATAGCATAGAACGCCAACTTTCCACACTATGGCGTAATTCAGTACGCCATACTATAGGATGGCCTTTTATGGTCTT
>NW_024678184.1:0-482 GCF_008729295.1 Plectropomus leopardus | reverse complement strand
CCTTTTCTGTCATTTTTTCAACATGCAATATTATGGTGTTTTTGGCCGTTTCTGCAACTTTCTTTGCTATGGCGTGTCTTGGCACGCTGTTCTATGCTGTTTTGAGGTGTTTTTAGCATTTTTTGGGATATGCCATATTTTGACTTTTTTGCCATACTATAGCCTTGCCTTTTTGGTCATTTTTTCAACATGCAATATTATGGTGTTTTTGGCCATTTTTGCAACTTTCTTTGCTGTGGCATGTCTTGGCATGCTATTTTATGCTGTTTTGAGGTGTTTTTAGCAGGTTTTGGGATATGCCATATTTTGACTTCTTTGCCATACTACAGCCTTGCCTGTTCGGTCAGTTTGCCAACATGCAATATTATGGTGTTTTGGCTGTTTGAAATTTTTTTTGCTATGGCATGTCTTGGCATGATATTTACTGCTGTTTTGAGGTGTTTTCAGCAGTTTTTGGGACATGTCCTTTTTTGACATTTTTT
>NW_024678183.1:0-790 GCF_008729295.1 Plectropomus leopardus | reverse complement strand
TGCAAAAACACGCCATGGAACAGAATTTTGCAAAAACGGCAAAAAACCCTATAATAATTCATGTTGAAAAAATTCCACGAAAGGCAAGGCTATAGTATGACAAAATTGTCAAAATATGACATGTCCAAAAAACAGCTGAAAACACCTCAAAACAGCATAAAATAGCATGCGAAGGCACACCATGGCACAGAATTTTGCAAAAACAGCCAGAAACACCATAATGATGCAGGTTGTAAAGATGACCCGAAAGGTAAGGCTATAGTATGGCAAAAATGTCAAAATATGACATGTCCCAAAAACAGCTGAAAACACCTCAAAACAGCATAAAATACCGTGCAAGGAAACACTCTAGCACAGAATTTTGCAAAAACGCCCAAAAACACCATAACAATGCATGTTGAAAAAAATGACACGAAAGGCAAGGCTATAGTATGGCAAAAATGTCAAAATATGACATGTCCCAAAAACAGCTCAAAACATCTGAAAACAGCATAAAATAGCGTGAAAAGGTACGCCATGGCACAGAATTTTGCAAAAACAGCCAAAAACACTATAATAATGCATGTTGAAAAAATGACACGAAAGGCAAGGCTATAGTATGGAAAAAATGTCAAAACATGACATGTCCCAAAAACAGCTGAAAACAGCTCAAAACTGCATTAAATACTGTGCAAAGGCACACCATGGCACAGAATTTTGCAAAAACGCCCCAAAACACCATAACAATGCATGTTGAAAAAATTACCCGAAAGTCAAGGCTATAGTATGGCAAAATTGTCAAAATATGACA
>NW_024678182.1:0-462 GCF_008729295.1 Plectropomus leopardus | reverse complement strand
AGGCAAAAATGTCAAAATATGTCATTTCCAAAAAAATGCTAAAAACCTGTCTAAACCACATAAAATAGCTTATGGAAACATGCTGTGGCAAAGAATGATGCAAAAATGGCCAAAAAACCTATAATATAGCATGTTGAAAAAATGACCGAAAAAGCAAGGCTATAGTAAGGCAAAAATGTCAAAATATGTCATTTCCAAAAAAATGCTAAAAACCACTCTAAACCACATGAAATAGCTTATGGAAACATGCCTTAGCAAAGAATGATGCAAAAACGGCCAAAAAACCCAAAAACCAGCATCTTGAAAAAATGACCGAAAAAGCAAGGCTATAGTAAGGCAAAAATGTCAAAATATGTCATTTCCAAAAAAATGCTAAAAACCACTCTAAACCACATAAAATAGCACACGTAAACACGCCATGGCAAAGAATGATGCAAAAACGGCCAAAAAACCCATAATATA
>NW_024678181.1:0-438 GCF_008729295.1 Plectropomus leopardus | reverse complement strand
CATTAAACTACATAAAATAGCCTTCCAAGACGTGCCATAGCACAGAAAGTTGCAAAGAGGCAAAAAACAGCATAATTTGGGATGTTGAAAATTTGACAAAAAAAGCAAGGCTATAGTATGGCAAAATTGTCAAAAAATGACATGTCCCAAAAACAGCTGGAAATCACATTAAACTACATGAAATAGCCTTCCAAGAGACGCCATAGCATTGAAACTTGCAAAAAGTTCTTGAAACACCAGAATTTGGGATGTCGAATAAATGACTGAAAAAGCAAGGCTATAGTATGGCAAAATTGTCAAAAAATGACATGTCCCAAAAACAGCTGGAAACTGCATTAAACCACATAAAATAGCCTTCCAAGACGTGCCATAGCATAGAAAATTGCAAAAAGGCACAAAAACAGCATAATTTGGGATGTCGAAAATTTGACCAAAAAA
>NW_024678180.1:0-807 GCF_008729295.1 Plectropomus leopardus | reverse complement strand
GTCAAAATAGGACATGTTCTAAAAACAGCTGAAAACACCTCAAAACAGTCTAAAGTAGCGTGCTGACATACGCCATAGCATAGAATGTTGCAAAAATGGCCAAAAACACCATAATAATGCATGTTGAAAATAATCACCGAAAAGGCAAGGCTATAGTATGGTAAAAAAGGTTGAAATAGGACATGGCCCAAAAACAGCTGAAAACACCTCAAAACAACCTAAAGTAGAGTGCTGACACACGCCATAACATAGAATGTTGCAGAAATGGCCAAAAACACCATAATAATGCATGTTGAAAAAATGACTGAAAAGGCAAGGCTATAGTATGGTAAAAATGTCAAAATAGGACATGTCCCAAAAACAGCTGAAAACACCTCAAAACAACCTAAAGTAGCATGCCGACACACACCATAGCATAGAATGTTGCAAAAATGGCCAAAAACACCATAATAAAGCATTTTGAAAAAATGACCGAAGAGGCAAGGCTATAGTATGGCAAAAATTTCAAAATAGGACATGTTCCAAAAACAGCTGAAAACACCTCAAAACAACCTAAAGTAGCGTGCTGACAAACGCCATAGCATAGCATGTTGCAAAAATAGCCAAAAACAACATAATAATGCATGTTGAAAAAATGACTGAAAAGGCAAGGCTATAGTATGGCAAAAAAGGTCAAAAAAGGACATGTTCTAAAAACAGCTGAAAACACCTCAAAACAACCTAAGGTAGAGTGCTGACACACGCCATAACATAGAATGTTGCAGAAATGGCCAAAAACACCATAATAATGCATGTTGAAAAAATGAC
>NW_024678179.1:0-467 GCF_008729295.1 Plectropomus leopardus | reverse complement strand
ATAGCATAGAATGTTGCTAAAACGTCCAAAACCACCATAATAATGCATGTTGAAAAAATGACCAAAAAGGCAAGGCTATAGTATGGCAAAAATGTCAAAATAAGACATGTCCCAAAAACAGCTCAAAACACCTAAAAACAGTACAAAATAGCATGCCAAAACACACCATAGCAAAGAGTTTTGCTAAAACGTCCAAAAACACCATAAATATGCTTGTTGAAAAAATGACCAAAAAGGCAAGGCTATAGTATGGCAAAAATGTCCAAATATGACATGTCACAAAAACAGCTCAAAACACCTCAAAACAGCATGAAATAGAGTGCCAAGCCACACCATAGCATCGAGTTTTGCTAAAACGTCACAAGACACATTAAAAATGCTTGGTGAAAAAATGACCAAAAAGGCAAGGCTATAGTATGGCAAAAATGTCAAAATATGACAGGTCCCAAAATCAGCTCAAAACACCT
>NW_024678178.1:0-549 GCF_008729295.1 Plectropomus leopardus | reverse complement strand
ACGCTGAAAACACCTCAAAACAGCATAAAATACAGTGCAAAGACATGTCATAGCAAAGATTATTGCAAAAACAGCCATAAACACCATAATAATGCATGTTGAAAAAACAACCCAAAAAGCAAGGCTATAGTAAGGCAAAAATGTCAAAATATGACATGTTCCAAAAACAGCTGAAAACACCTCAAAACAGCATAATATAGCGTGCCAAGACATGCCATAGCATACAACGTTTCAAAAACAGTAAAAAACGGCATAATATTGCATGTTGAAAAAATGAGCGAAAAAGCAAGGCTATAGTAAGGCAAAAATGTTTAAATATGACGTCCCAAAAAACGCTGAAAACACCTCAAAACAGCATAAAATAGCGTGCAAAGACATGCCATAGCATAGACAGTTTTAAAAAACGTTCAAAAACACCATCAAGAGGCATGCTGAAAAAATCACCCAAAAAGCAAGGCTATAGTAAGGCAAAAATGTCAAAATGTGACATGTCCCAAAAAATGCTGAAAACACCTCAAAACAGCATAAAATACAGTGCCAAGACATGTC
>NW_024678177.1:0-682 GCF_008729295.1 Plectropomus leopardus | reverse complement strand
AACATCTGAAAACACCTCAAAGTAGCATAAAATAGCTTGCCAAAACATGCCATAGCATTGGAAGTAGCAGAAACGTCCAAAAACACTATAAAAATGCATGTTGAAAAAATGACCAAAAAGGCAAGGCTATAGTAAGGCAAAAATGTCAAAATATGACATGTCCCAAAAACAGCTGAAAACGCCTCAAAAAGGATAAAACACCTTGCCGAAACATGCTATAACATAGAATGCTGCCAAAACGGCCAAAAACAATGAAATTATGCATGTTGAAAAAGTGAAAAAAAAAGGCAAGGCTATACTATGGCAAAAATGGCAAAATATGACATGTCCCAAAAACAGCTGAAAACACCTCAAAGTAGCATAAAATACCGTGCCGAAACACGCCATAGCATTGGATGTAGCAGAAACGTGCAAAAACACTACCAAATTGCATGTTGAAAAAATGACCAAAAAGGCAAGGCTATAGTAAGGCAAAAATGTCAAAATATGACATGTCACAAAAACAGCTGAAAACACCTCAAAACAGCATAAAATGGTGTGCCAAGACACGCCATAGTATTGAATTCTGCAACAACAGCCAAAAACAATTTAATTATGCATGATGAAAAAAATGACCAAAAAGGCAAGGCTATAGTAAGACAAAAATGTCAAAATATGACATGTCCCAAAAACAGCTGAAAAC
>NW_024678176.1:0-671 GCF_008729295.1 Plectropomus leopardus | reverse complement strand
TTGAAAAAATGACCAAAAATGCAAGGCTATAGTATGGCAAAAATGTCCAAATATGACATGTCCCAAAAACAGCTGAAAACCACATTAAACAACACAAAAAAAGCTTTGCAATACACACCATAGCATAGAAAGTTGCAAAAAAGGCCAAAAACATCATATTTTGGCATGTGGGAAAAAATGACAGAAAATGCAAGGCTATAGTATGGCAAAAATGTCAAAATATGGCATGTTTCAAAAACAGCTGAAAACCACATTAAACAACATTAAAAAGCTTTGCAATTCACACCATAGCATAGAAAGTTGCAAAAAAGGCCAAAAACATAATATTTTGGCATGTGGAAAAAATGACCGAAAATGCAATGCTATAGTATGGCAAAAATGTCAAAATATGGCATGTTTCAAAAACAGCTGAAAACCATGTTAAACAACATAAAATGGCCTGCTGAGACACACCATGGCATAGAAAGTTGCAAAAAGTACCAAAAACACCATATTTTGGCATGTGGAAAAAATGACCGGAGATGCAAGGCTATAGTATGGCAAAAATGTCAAAATATGACATGTCCCAAAAACAGCTGAAAACCACATTAAAACACATAAAATCGCTTTGCAAGACACACCATGGCATAGAAAGTTGCAAAAAGTACCAAAAACACCATGTCTTGGCATGT
>NW_024678174.1:0-2146 GCF_008729295.1 Plectropomus leopardus | reverse complement strand
GCAAAATAAATGATCTGAACTTTGAATGAACTGCACAGAAGTGAATTTATTGAACTCTAGAAACATACTGAGCTGAAAGGCCTATATTTTTGTTTTGTACTGAATCTATGTCTTCTGTGTCTCTTTAGTCCATAACCTTACATATTTATTGTTTAAATTGAGCTAATCCAATTTATGTCGACATTGTGATAACTGAAAGAACCCACCATGTGTTAAGGCAGAACGATAATAATAAGAATAAGGTACAAAGTACAAGGTGGATTTAATTTGTCATTTTCATAAACATGGTTTGAGGTGAAATTACAGTTGATCCTAAATCCTTCTACATCTTTCTAGTGTCGAAGGAGGAGTTGAGGAGTCTCACAGCCTGGGAAAAGAAGCTGCTCTGTAGTCTGGTGGTTCAGCAGTGGATACTTGTGTATCTTTTTCAAGATGGCAGCAGGATGAACAGACTGGGGTGGCTGCTGTCTTTCAGTATCCTTTGGGCTCTGTGCAGACATCTCACTTCAACAAGGCCTCTGATGCTCTGCAGATGGGAATCAGTGATGTTCTGGGTAGTTTTAATCACCCACTGTAGAGCCTTCCTGTCCTGGGCCTGCAGGTGAGGAAGTCCAGTTCCCAGTTGCAGAGTGTCGCACTAAAGCCCAGAGTGTTAAGTTTTCCAATCAGCTTCATGGGAGAAATTGTGTTAAATGCTGAGCTGAAGTCAACAAACAGCATCCTGATGTAGCTGTTCTTATTCTCCAGGTGAGTGAAGACTGATTGAAGAGCAAGTAGATATGGCATCCTCTGTGGATCTGTCGGTTCTGAAAGCATACTGGTGAGGGTCCAGGTTGGCAGGGATGTTGTCTTTGATGTGCTGGAGAACCAGTTTCTCAAAGCACTTCATCAGGATGGAAGTAAGAGCCACAGGGCGGTAGTCATTAAGACTAAACAATGCAGACTTTTTAGCTATAGAAGCAATGATGACTGTCTTGAGGCAGGAGGGAACGGTGTCTTGTGAAAGTGAGATGTTGAACAATAATGATAAGGCTGTAGCCCCTCTTCAGACTGCCAAAAGCATAATGAAGGTAATAATTAAGTAACGATTCAGTACGCATTAACTACTCAGTATGGTGCTACACTTTAGGGGACACAAAAAGGGTAACCAATGGTCAGGTAATAATTAAGTAACAATTCAGATCTCATTAACTACTCAGCATGATGTTAAACTTTACTTTAGGGGACACAAAATGGCTAACTAATGGTCAGGTAAATACTGATTCAGTACTCAGTAACTCCCATTTAATTCAGTCCTACACAAAAGGGATTACTAATGGTCATGTAATAAGTAATGTTTCAGTATTCAGTAACCACTTAGACATAGAGCAAAAGGGGGACTGTTAAAGCAGTTAGTAGTGATTGAGTTGTTACTCCGCACTTTTGTGAGCTTTTTGTGGAGCTTCCAGGAACATCTAGAAAAGGGTGAAGAGGGTAAACACCATCTTCAATCCACCACTGGAATGGACAAGACAATCATTCCTCATCAGTTCTTTCAGTAATTATCAATTAACATATTATACTGAATAGCTACTGTATTACATTTGATTGAGAGTTACGCAAGAACTGACCATTAACTAATAGTTAGTTTCCCATTAACTCTTTTGCAACTACTTGTTTTTTGAGTATCTTAATTATAAGTGGTACTGTCATTTTTTAAATGAATAAAATAATCACAATAATAATAAGCAATCAAAAGTTGCTCAATCACGACAAAATACCACAATTAAATTAAATTAATATAAAAACAGCCACATTAATAAATAGATGTCCTACAGATACTTGATATGATGTTTGGCAAGGCTTTTTTTCTCTTTGTAAGGAAGTGATTTAAATTAAAAAACTGGGGGAATTTTAATTTAAATTTTATAGACCACATCACAATGTTTATTTACAATAATACATACATATAATCAAATAGTGCTGAGCAAACTCTGCCTTCATTGATTTGTTTTAAACACCTAAAAAAAGGCCCACCGACACTGTAAATCAAATACAACAGACTCCATTGAGAAAATCATTTTAATCAACTGAATGGCAGAGTTTTTGGTCTACGGCTACCTCAATCAGCTATTGCGTAAATTAAATTGAAGCAAATTTTCAAATA
>NW_024678173.1:0-258 GCF_008729295.1 Plectropomus leopardus | reverse complement strand
TTTAGTCGTTTTTGCAAAATTTGATGCTCTGGCGTGTCTTGACACGCCATTTTATGCTTCACTGGAGAAAAAGCTTTGAGACGTGTTGAAATGATCTACAGTGGGGCACAAGAAAAGAGTAAAATAGTTTATTGTATCAGTTAAGATCAACAGAAGGCACACATACAGTATCTGAGGGTCGACGCCACACCAGGGTCAGTATCTCTCTCCCGCCTCCGCTCATACCACCATGTGATCGTTATTGAGCAAAATACACCA
>NW_024678172.1:0-879 GCF_008729295.1 Plectropomus leopardus | reverse complement strand
CATGTCCCAAAAACAGCTGAAAACACCTCAGAACAGCATAAAATAGCATGCCAAGACATGCCATTGCATAATATGTTGCACAAATGGCCAAAAACACCATGATACAGCATGTCGAAAAAATGACTGAAAAGGCCATGGCTATAGTATGGCGAAAAATGTCAAAATATGACATGTCAAAAACATCTGAAAACCTGTCAACACAGCATAAAATAGCATACCAAAACATGCCACAGCATAGTATGCTGCAAAAACGACCAAAAATACCATGATATAGCATGTTGAAAAAATGACCGAAAAGGCAAGGCTATAGTATGGATAAATATTTCAAATATGACATGTCCCAGAAACACCTCAAAACAGCATAAAATCAAGTGCAGAGTCACGCCATAGCATAGTACGTTGAATAAATGTACAAAAACACCACGATATAGCGTGTCGAAAAAATGACCCAAAAGACAAGGCTATAGTAAGGCTAAAAATGCCAAAATATGACATGTTCCAAAAACATCTGAAAACACCTCAAAACAGCATAAAATAGCACACCAAGACATGCCATAGCATTGTATGTTGGAAAAACAACCAAAAACACCATAATAAAGCATGGTGAAATGCCATAGCATAGAATGTTGCAAAAAAGGCTAAAAACATCATAATATAGCATGTCAAAAAATGATTGAAAAAGGCAAGGCTATAGTAAGGCTGGAAATGTCAAAATATGACATGTCCCAAAAACAGCTGAAAACACCTCAAAACAGCATAAAATCAAGTGCAGAGTCACGCCATAGCATAGTACGTTGAATAAATGTACAAAAACACCACGATATAGCGTGTTGAAAAAATGACCCAAAAGACAAGGCTATAGTAAGGCTAAAAATGCCA
>NW_024678171.1:0-547 GCF_008729295.1 Plectropomus leopardus | reverse complement strand
GTCCCAAAAACTGCTGAAAACACCTCAAAACAGCATAAAATAGTGTTTCAAGGCACGACATAGTATAGAATTTTGCAAAAACGGCAAAAAACACGCGAAAAAGGCATGTCCAAAAAACAGCTAAAAACAACTCAAAACAGCATAAAATAGTGTTTCAAAATATGCCATAGCATCGAATTTTGCAAAAATTGACAAAAACACGCGAAAATGGCATGTCCAAAAAATGACGGAAAAGGCAAGGCTATAGTATGGCAAAAATGTCAAAATATGGCATGTCCCAAAAACTGCTGAAAACACCTCAAAACAGCATAAAATAGTGTTTCAAGACACGGCATAGTATAGAATTTTGCAAAAACATCCAAAAACACGCGAAAATGGCATGTCCTAAAATGAACTAAAAGGCAAGGCTATAGTATGGCAACAATGTCAAAAAATGGCATGTCCCAAAAACAGCTGAAAACACTAAAAAACAGCATAAAATAGCGTGCCAAGACACGCCATAGCATAGACTTTTGCCAAAACGACCAGAAACACCCGAAAATGGCAT
>NW_024678170.1:0-404 GCF_008729295.1 Plectropomus leopardus | reverse complement strand
ATGCTGGTTAGAGGTGTTTTAAGCAGTTTTTGGGACATGTCATTTTTTCACATTTTTGCCATACTATAGCCTTGTTTTTTTTTTGGCGATTTTTTGGACATTGTATATTATGGTGTTTTTGGCCATTTTCGCATGTTTAAATGCTGTGGCGTGTCTCAGCACGCTATTTTATGCTGGTTAGAGGTGTTTTAAGCTGTTTTTGGGACATGTCATTTTTTGACATTTTTGCCATACTATAACCTTGCTTTTTTCGTAATTTTTGGACATGCTATATTATGGTGTTTTTGGCTATTTTTGCACATTTAAATGCTATGTCGTGTATCAGCACGCTATTTCATACTGTTTTGAGGTGTTTTAAGCTGTTTTTGGGACATGTCATTTTTTGACGTTTTTGCCATACTATA
>NW_024678169.1:0-316 GCF_008729295.1 Plectropomus leopardus | reverse complement strand
CATACTATACTATGTCATATGCCATACTATAGCCTTGCATGTTCGGTAATTTTTTCAAAATGCCAAATTATGGTGTTTTTGGCCCTTTTTGCAACTTTTTTTGCTATGGCGTGTCTTGGAAGGCTATTTTATGTGGTTTAATTTAGTTTTCGTCTGTTTTTGGGACATGTGATATTTTGACATTAATGCCATACTATAGCCTTGCATGTTCGGTCATTTTCTCAAAATGCCAGATTATGGTGTTTTTGGCCCTTTTTGCAACTTTCTTTGCTATGGCGAGTCTTGGAAGGCTATTTTATGTGGTTTAATTTAGTTT
>NW_024678168.1:0-234 GCF_008729295.1 Plectropomus leopardus | reverse complement strand
TTTTGCCATACTATAGCCTTGCCTTTCCTGTCATTTTTTCAACATGCATTTTCATGCTGTTTTTGGCCGTTTCTGCAGCATCCTGTGCTATGGTGTGTCTTGTCAGGCTTGTTACAACCCACAGAAGTCTAGGGACAAAATGGAAGCAACACAGCGCTTTGGTGTTGAACAGGCAGGACAGCCGTTCATTGTTCAGCATAAGCATGTATGAATGAACTGACCCAGCATGAAATG
>NW_024678167.1:0-531 GCF_008729295.1 Plectropomus leopardus | reverse complement strand
GGTCATTTTTTCAAAATGCATTTTTATCGTGTTTTTGACTGTTTTTGCAACATTCTTCGCTATGGCGTGTCTTAGCACACTATTTTAGGCTGGTTTGAGGTGTTTTCAGCGATTTTTGGGACATGTCATATTTTGACATTTTGCCATACTATAGCCTTGCCTTTTCAGTCAATTTTTCAAAATGCATTTTTATTATGTTTTTGGACATTTTTGCAACATTCTTTGCTATGGCGTTTCTTAGCATGCTATTTTACGCTGTTTTGAGGTGTTTTCAGTGGTTTTTGGGACATGTCATATTTCAACATTTTTGCCATACTATAGCCTTGCCTTTTTTGTAATTTCTTCATCATACATTTTTATGCTGTTTATGGCCGTTTTTGCAACATTCTTCACTATGGCGTGTCTTAGCACGCTATTTTAGGCTGTTTTGAGGTGTTTTCGGCATTTTTTGGGACGTGACATATGTTGACATTTTTGCCATACAATAGCCTCTCCTTTTCGGTTATTTTTCCAACATTCATTTTTATTATT
>NW_024678166.1:0-386 GCF_008729295.1 Plectropomus leopardus | reverse complement strand
TAACTACTCTGTGTTGTCCTTCTTCTTATCCTCCTCCTTCCTCCTCTGTTTTGTCTTTTTTCTCCTCCCCTTCCTCCTCTGTGTTGTCCTTCTTATCCTCCTCCTCCTACCGTTGTCTTTCTTATTCTCCTCCTCCTTCATCCTCTGTTTTGTCTTCTTATTCTCCTCCTCCTTCCTCCTCTTTTGTCCTCTCCTAGGTTGTCTTCTTATTCTCCTCCTCCTTCCTCCTCTGTGTTGTCCGTCTAGTTCTCCTCCTCTTTCCTCCTCTGTGTTGTCCGTCTTATTCAGCTTCTACTTTCTTCTGTGTTGTCCTACTTATTCTCCTCCTCCTTTCTCCTCTGTTTTCCTTCCTATTCTCTTCCTCCTTTCTCCTCTGTGTTGTCCTT
>NW_024678165.1:0-337 GCF_008729295.1 Plectropomus leopardus | reverse complement strand
CACAAGGTAAATTTTATATCCAAAAGCTCCAGTAGATGGCAGTATACAAGTCTAATGGACATAAGTTGTATTTTCCAGCCAGTTTCCATTGGAAGTGAAAAGTAATCAATTTGGCACACTTTGGCACAAAGTGTGCCAAATTGATTACGTGATTAATTGATTAAGTGTCCGCCTGGTTATATCCTTACTAAAACCTGTGTGGAGGCTTTGCCCTTTGTTCAAATTCTATCAAATTTGGTAAATATGTAGTCAAGGAGTTGCTGAAGGTAATCAATGCAATCTGTCTGCATGGAATCATTGTTGGCATAGTGTTATCCTCTGTCAAATAGGGGGGAAA
>NW_024678164.1:0-622 GCF_008729295.1 Plectropomus leopardus | reverse complement strand
AATTACATATCTAAGCATAAAGGCAACAGCCATAGATTCAATATCACTTAATTTACTTTAAAGATCTCCTTTTGAAAGACAATAAAAGCATGCAGCATTTACCCATGAAAGAGGTGGCCACGACTGTCCTTTATTGCACATTATAGCATTATAGTGTGAAATAGCGTTGTGTGTTCAAGGTCTGTAGTGACTGATGTTCATTCAGAGGCCTCGGGGCTTTGGGGACCGCATATATGACCTCTGCAGAGGTGAGTGGCTCAGCAGCCCTGCTGTGACTGACTGAATACCTGGAGGAACATGCTAGGTGCCTCTGCTGACCTTCTGTAGGGAAAACACAAGGGACACTTTGTATGTGGAGTTGTGTGTGTGTGTGTGTGTGTGTGTGTATGTGTGTGCACACACAGTCAGCCACATATGTCCTAATGTAGTGGCAGTTACACAGCAGAACACACAGCCCAAAACATCCAGTGGTAATGCCTTATCTGAACAGGAGGGTAATAGGCTGGTCACCAAAATGCATCCCCTCCTCCGGATATAAGCTTCTAAAAGTAACCAGTCACAGCAGAAATTCACCTCTGTGATGTAACCCAATCACTGTGATACATTGCGGCTGCACCCTTGA
>NW_024678163.1:0-1156 GCF_008729295.1 Plectropomus leopardus | reverse complement strand
AAGTGTTGAGTGCATTTTGAAGCTAGTAGCTGTGTGTCATGGCTCAGCTGATGGAGGATGCTAGAGGGATAAATGAAAACAGAGAGAGGTATCATTATTTTCAAAATTCACAGCATTTTCATTTAACAGAATATTCTGCTTCTTGATGCTGTTGAGCCTTTCAAAAACAACAAACAACAAACAGTGCTTCCATTTCCCATTATGCCTAGTGCTGGACTGAGTAGGTTTTAATCTGGAAATAAGTTTGCTCTTTTATGTTCACAAATGCAAATGTCAGCTTTTTGTCAGTGTTTCTAATGTGTCTGAACATGGTGGTTTACATTGTCATCTTTGTGTTAGTTAATAGTTTACACCATAAGAGAGCTGACTGTTACTTTTAATTTGGTCAGCTGTTACTATTTCAAAGTCATACACATAGATAAAGTAAAATTTATATTTATTGTTGCTCCTGCCTACTGCATGACTCGATATGAAAACTATATGAAAACTTAAAGGGTAAAGATCCACAATAGGCGGAATAATTCTCTCAGTGATGAGGAAGGTGGGCTGTTATACAAGTTTGAGCATGTTTCAATTGTCTTGTGGACCAATCAGATTGCTTGGTTGGCACTACTTGTTGTATAATTCATACTTTGACATTAATTGTTGATAATATGATGACTTGTATTTGAAAGGGGTTGCTCATAGTGATGAACAACAGAGAATTATCAGACTCATCAGCGGACTCTGAACCTCCACTCACCTCAACAAAATCTTTTCATGTCTTTCAGCTCATTGTTTCTGTATTCAGGCCCACGACTTTACTACGACTACTACTTTACTATTTTGTCTGCTCTCATCAGTCAGAGCATTTACTTAATTTCAGAAAAATAATTGAGTTAGTCTATCCAAAACTGGACCTTTAAGATACATGTTAACATGTCAGTCCGACTGAAGTATTACTAAATTGAGTTTCAGTGTCGGACTGACACTCTCAGATAAAAAAAATCAAGCTGCTCTCTCATGTGTACGCCTCAGTCTGATCTGAAATGGCTTAGGCATTCTGACTATCTGATCACAGTGATCTCTTCAACGGTTTGTCCTGGAACTAAAATAGATCGTAAATGTTATGTTTACCCACAGAGCTGCTCGCTCAGGCAGAGTACACGGTGGATGT
>NW_024678162.1:0-278 GCF_008729295.1 Plectropomus leopardus | reverse complement strand
AGATGAGGGTGAGGGACACACACCTGGACACACCTCTGGCCAGTCAGTACACATCACTGTCCCACCAACAACCTGTCTCTCTGTCTCTTTCTGTCTGTGTGTCCTCAGGTCAACGTGAATCCAGAGGATCTGATCCCAAAACTCCCTAAACCCAAAGACCTGCAGCCATTCCCAACTACACAGTCCCTGGTAACACACACACACACACACCTGAACACACTCCTGAACACACACACCTGAACACACTCCTGAACACACACACCTGAACACACTCCTGA
>NW_024678161.1:0-301 GCF_008729295.1 Plectropomus leopardus | reverse complement strand
AAAGAGAGAGAGCTGGACATGAAGCTTCATTGAAGGGGTCAGAGTCCACATACAGTGTGGTTTGACCCTCTTTACACATCACTGTTGTCACATCCATTTCTTCAGAATGTCAATGTGAAACATAAAGGATACAGAAAAAGGTTACAAAGACGAAGGGAGGAAGATGCAGATGAAAATCATGACAGACAGAAAATGCCAAATATTGATAGAGTGATACCTGCTGTGTTCGACCGTCACTCTAGATCAGCGTGACAGGCGGAACATTCTTGAGACGTGCAACGAATCAATAACTTTAACCTCC
>NW_024678160.1:0-494 GCF_008729295.1 Plectropomus leopardus | reverse complement strand
GTCCTTTAACGTCCTTTACTGTCCTTTAACGTCCTTTACTGTCCTTTAACATCCTTTACTGTCCTTTACTGTCCTTTAACGTCCTTTACTGTCCTTTACTGTCCTTTAACGTCCTTTAATGTCCTGCTCAGCGGTTGAAATTTTTAAAGAAAAAGATTCACCAAATATTTTCTCTAAAATCGCTATTTTTTAATTTTTACAGTAAAAAGAAAAACCTTCCAAACTTTACTTTTATTTTAAAAATGAAAGAAAACAAATCTCCAGAACTTAGAAAAATAGCAAAGGTTTAAAAGGCCTATTTTATTTATGAAAACATGCCCCCCAAACTGGAAAAGTTTTTTTTAAGTGTCTTCTAATGCTTTAATTTAAAAAAAAAAAAAAATGGGTAAATGGCCAAAAAATGTAAGTAAAAGAATTTTTTTCCCTTTAAACCATCACTAAGACTTAATTTAATTTAAAATATTATTTCTTATAAATATTATAAATTTCTTTAA
>NW_024678159.1:0-679 GCF_008729295.1 Plectropomus leopardus | reverse complement strand
AATATTCACAGGAAATATTCTGCTCAAAATCCATCATTATTGCTCATCTAACACAAACTTCCTGCTGTTAAGCATTTGGGTTATTTGTACAGTTTATCTGTTCTTCTATAATGTTATTGTTATGAATTTAACATCATATGAAATATCCCTAAAATATGTCTTCAGTTTACTTAGTGATAGTTAAGAATTCCCTAAAGGAAAAGGGTTAAATACTAGGTTTTAACCTGGTTATGTTTTTGTGTTAAGACGTTAAAACTGTACACATTTTAATGTTGTATTCACAAGTCGTTTCTACGACGTTAGTTGCTCTTTCAGCCTTTCATAAGTGTGTGTGTTGTGTTGTGTGTGTACCTGCGGGTTTGATGTTGCTGCGGGACGATGCACGGAACAGGAAACTGTTGGGTCTCTGGGCCTGACCAGGTGGCGGGGACGTCTTCGGGGAGGACGGGACATCTAACACAAACATCAGGTCAGTGTTGCAGGTGGAATATGTAAGACAAACTCACATAGTATATTTTATACCACTGAGATGACTTGACGAAGACGAGTTTGAAATAAAATGGACATGAACTTAAAGGGACAGTTGATCCGAAAATCAAAAACATACATTTAGTTCCTCAGCTATGGTGCTGGAGTGTTGGAGATATCTGCCTTCTCTCAAATATAATGGAACTACAGT
>NW_024678158.1:0-285 GCF_008729295.1 Plectropomus leopardus | reverse complement strand
TGTCGTAGGAGGAGGTGCAGCTGCAGGAGGAGGTGCAGTTGCAGAGAAATGTGCAGTCGTAAGAGAAGGTGGAGAAAGAGGTGAAGATGTAACAGGACGTTCAGTTGCAGGAGGAGGCGCAGTCGCAGGAGGAGATGCAGTCGCAGGAGGAGGTGCAGTTGCAGGAGGAGATGCAGTCACAGGAGGAGGTGCCGTCGCAGGAGGAGATGCAGTCGCAGGAGGAGGTGCAGTCGCAGGAGGAGATGCAGTCGCAGGAGGAGGTGCAGTCGCAGGAGGAGATGCAGT
>NW_024678157.1:0-404 GCF_008729295.1 Plectropomus leopardus | reverse complement strand
CAGGAAAAATGATCTTTTGTTTTGCAAGGTTTGAGAGACGGTGGTGTCGTTAGTAGTTAGACAGGAGGATTTATTGATGAATTGATAAGGTGAGATGAAGCTCACAGGCTCTCCTTTTGGCCCCGGCACTCCTCTGATTCCAGATGGACCTCGATCGCCCTGAACAGAAACAAAAAAGGAAATTTACATTTGAAATAGGAACAAAAATTGATTGATTTTTTTTCAGTGGAAACCAGATTTGAACCACCTGATGACATAATTTTATTATTGTTTTTACAATGTTTGGCATATGGAGAAAATAGAAGCTATTTCCACGTGGTGCACTGTCACAGTCAATGTTGTTGCTAATCATTGATGATTTAAAAAAAAATCTACGTAGCATGTGGTATATGGAAGAAAAAAAT
>NW_024678156.1:0-762 GCF_008729295.1 Plectropomus leopardus | reverse complement strand
CTCTTCACTCTCCTATCCTCTCCTGCATCCCAAGTGGCTTTTTTAGTATTCCCTCTTTTTCCTGATCATGGTGTGAACTGGAAATAATTTTGCTTTGTCATCTTTATGACCGTCTCAAAGCTATTTCTGCTCTGAGGAGCGAGAATACACAAAAGAAACACACTGTTGTGTCCACATAATACACCGCTAGATGGCGTGAGGTTTAAACGATGCCAGTGACGATGTAATGTAAGGTACCTAAAGGGCAGGCAAGAGGGGCGGTGGAGGGGTCCAACAAACCCCAGACTTTCATGCAGGAGTCCAGTGTTTTCTTCCCATCTGAATGTAATATTTTTCTGCACCTTACAATGTGCCTGCGTCCCCTAATCCTAACAATCTATGTCAGAGTGTGTGCATTTATTGACGTCCTGGTGTTGGTTGCCATGTCCTTTTGTTTCCTAAACAGAACCATGTGCAGTGTCATCCCACCATGTGCATTTGCTGACATCATGGTAGCGGCATCCTGTAATGAAATTACAATTTGTCCTTGTTCCTGCTACATCTGTGGAGTTGAAAGATGAGTTCATTAAAATCACCTGCTGGCATGAAAAACCCAACCAGCTGTTTGGGCATGTTGCTGCTGGTGGCATCATAAAAAATCCTGCTGTGCATTTTTTACTTTGTGTCGAGTCTTGTGTCCTGTCGGCTCTGAACAAGGTCCGCTCATCCAGCGCAACAGCTTGGTTCAGGATGTTAGGGGTTAGGTGACAGACAAAAGTGAAT
>NW_024678155.1:0-307 GCF_008729295.1 Plectropomus leopardus | reverse complement strand
CCCCCTGCAGCTGGTGTGGACACCTGATCTAGAGACGGATCATTTTGTACCTGAAGAGGGCAGTCATGTCCCAAAATCTAACAGAGGACACAAATACTGCAGCAGCACACCCTCAATACTACAGTTAATGATATAATACATAACACAGGATAACTGCAAAAACTAACTAATACTGAAGTCAATTAAACGGATAATTATCAATGATAAAACATTTATAACTATGTATCACTGTAGGTTATATTAATTGGATTAATTGGATATTAATATTGATGTAAAATTATTATTATCTTATCAGCATAAAATACTT
>NW_024678154.1:0-457 GCF_008729295.1 Plectropomus leopardus | reverse complement strand
ACGAGAGCAGCGATTAAATGAGGTAACCTCAGGTGTCTGCTCTTCTGACTGACCTCAGTTTGTGCGAACACATCCAGACGCAGCTCACACAGGTGAAGGTTAAAGAGTCAGAATGAGATTGCAGGATGTCATTAGGAAAACATTGAATTTCCACTTTATTCTGTCAGGAATCACTCTAATCAGAGAGAAAAGGACCCGCACAGTGACCGTCAGGTGTCTAATCTAATCATCAATGACTGAAATAACTGTGTGGGGACTGAAGGACAAACTGCTGTAAACTGTAATGTCACATATGTACCATTAGGTGGCACGTTAGCAGCTGAATCATCCCCAAAAAAACCTCTGTTAACATTTGCTTTGGGGCTGCCTCTCACCATTTAGGCTCCTCACAGCAGGAGTCTTACACATTTTTTAACAGTAAACTTCCATGACTTTGAGGAAAGTTTTCAAGACCAAA
>NW_024678153.1:0-452 GCF_008729295.1 Plectropomus leopardus | reverse complement strand
TGTTGGAGGACATGACAACTACTTGTTCATGTGCATGTATCCATGATTGGATCTGATCAGCTGCCGGCAGCTGTGTCTTGATTCATTAACATTTCAGCTGACAGTGATCAAAAACCTGACATGATGTTAAAATTTCTTGTCTTTTTTAAAAAAAATTCTTAATCAAAGTACTTCAAATAGCATATACAGGTCTTTGTTGACTAGTATAAGATGTTTAACCCTTTGATACCTGAGCAAACTGGCTTGATTTCTTACGGAAACATAGAAAGAGGGTGATGAGCAGTTTAACAAGAAATGGCCCCCAAATTTGCAAGAAATTAGTTAAAAGTTAAAATAAAATTACCTGAAATAGCCAACAAAAAAGACAAGTAAATAAATAAACAAAAACACAGGAAAGAACATAAATAGTGCCAAAATCAAATCAAATAAAAATGATACATATAATAATTATG
>NW_024678152.1:0-1061 GCF_008729295.1 Plectropomus leopardus | reverse complement strand
CTGGATACTGGAGCCACATAGCTCGTGAGTTGTGCAGCATCTTTACTGCAGAAACAACTTCAGGGCTATTCCTGCTGGGTTTGCCCTCTTTGGAAGTAACGCTCTCCTCTCTGACTGTTTATACCTTTTCACAGTTGAGTCTATATATTACAGATTTGTTATGTGACACTGTGAGATTTGTGTTCTGAAAAAAATAAACGTAGGTTTTTAAAAAAGTATTAAAGCCAGATAAACTGAAGTAAACTAAACTAAACTGAACTGACTAAATTACGGTAGATTTATTTTTTTAAGGCATTGAGCTCTTCGGCAGAAATTATTCATAATTGTCCTTGCTATTGTTTGCTAGTGCACAATGAATATAGTTTTTTCTTTGAACATCCGGTAATGTTGCATCTTGAATCCGTCTAGTTGGTCTTCTGGATGGCTTTTAAGACCAAAACAGACCATCGCCACCTGCTGGTGTGAAGAGTTAAATCCTCTCATGCATGCGCAGAGCGTACATGTCGCAGCCATGTGTCGACAAAAATCAGATTTAAATCAAGCGATCAGAGAGCCACTGATGCACCATGTGTATGTGATGTCCGAGGCGAAAGAAGTCAAATGTCCATTCAATGTTTTGTCAGTTCTTTTGATTTATTTATCCAAAATCAAGCAAGTAACTATTATCCCCTCCAAAGTGCATGCTGGTCCGACCTGCCTATCTGTCTTTGTAACTGCAGCTGCCTCATTTCACCCAATTCACTAATAAAACCAAAACCAAATACTCATTGTGAGATAAATAAATATCCTAAAAACTAAACCAATAACTAGCAAAACAAAACACTATCAAAATGTAACCCAAGTAATGTAAACATCTAGAATAATCAAAACAACATCAGATATGCAAACAAATACCTCTAACAAAAAGCTCCATAAGTACGTGTTCGTTGGCCGTTGGTTGTAGGCTTTGTGATGTGTGCAGGTGCAACTTTTTGGCAGAGACGAGGATGACACAAGAGTTTGTTGATGCTTGTTTTTTGATGTCCGTTTATGTGTGTTGTGTCTGTCCGGCAGGCGTCCAG
>NW_024678151.1:0-217 GCF_008729295.1 Plectropomus leopardus | reverse complement strand
TAAATAATTCTGAAAATTAAAAAACATGTATTCATCTGCTTTACAATGGCACCCCAAAATAAGACCTAGAACTACCAATTAGCTCCAGAAGTAACATAATTAATTATATGAAGTCCACTTGTGTGCAATTAAAAGTGTCATATGATCTCAACAGGAGCCAGGACCCAGGAGCTCTCCAAACAGCTCAGGGACAAAGTTCTGGAAAAGTGCATATTAT
>NW_024678150.1:0-533 GCF_008729295.1 Plectropomus leopardus | reverse complement strand
AGGTGCTTTTTTGTACCCATTAACTACTTTTGGGCTAATTTTTGGGCCGTGTCTTGTTAAGTTGCTTGTTGCCTTCTCTGTGTTTTTGAAAGAAATCAAAGCAGTTTGCTCAGGTTTCAAAGGGTTAACGTTTCTGATTGTCTTCCTGGTGGCAGCTGATGGATGGCCCTTAAATACACTCTGTCAGTAAAAAAGATGATTCATATTTTGGCGTACTCAGCCCTTGGTTGCGTTGAACCCAGACAGGAGGCGGGGGGATGAGGCTGTACGGAGGCTGCGTTGAGGATGTTTTCGGTGTTTCTGTCAGGTCCTCCTCGCTCTCGTCCTCCACCGATTCCTCCGAGTTCTCATCGTCCTCATCTTCATCCGGCTCCTCTGTGAAAAGAACGAAATAAAAAAGTCTCCACTCAGCGTCACATTTATGGCTGAAAAAAGAAATTGAGAATGTGCTAATTAAAATGAAATCCTTTTTTTTTCTCCTTTCAGTTGGTGATAAAACTCATCTTACCCTCAGACTCCATCTCCTCCAGCCC
>NW_024678149.1:0-598 GCF_008729295.1 Plectropomus leopardus | reverse complement strand
AACTCCGACTCCTCCAAAGAGAAAATGGACTCCTTCTTCTTGTACACGACCTCTTTCTACGAGACGAGAGGATGTTTATACTCACTAACAACCAAACTCACTGCAGTAATGTTCTTTACAGTCAGTACATGAACAAACGCCATCCTGGTTATTTAGCTGTTATAAGACACGTGTGGTTTGTCAAGCTCATGAGGTCATTCACACTGAAAAGGGAATTACATGATATTGAAACAAATGGTCATTTAATCGATTATTTGCACAAATATTGAACATATTGTTAGCATTTTTTTTACAGTTTTATTTATGGATCAATAAAAAAAAACTCCATCCAGTTTTTGGTTTGAGCTTATATGATTGGAGGGTATGCTGCTTTTCTCTGTTTTACGTCACTGTAAACCTAATATCTTTGGGTTTTGGAGTGTTAATCGGCCAAAACAAGACATGTGAATGCGTCGTCTTGGACTCTGGGACAAGTGCAATGGACCATTTTCACAATTTTTTTGGACATTTAATAGATATTGAATTGATTAATTATAAAAATAATAGACAGATTAATAGAGAAGGACAGTATAGCTGTACACCAGAGCAAAGGACATCG
>NW_024678148.1:0-503 GCF_008729295.1 Plectropomus leopardus | reverse complement strand
GGATTTCTTTATTTGTTTTTGCTTTTTACTCTTTTTTTCTCTTTTTTGAAATGCGCTCCTTTTCAGGTATTTTCTTTTTTTTTTCGTGCATTTTTTTGTTTCATGTTTTTGAAAGAAATCAAACCTATTTGCTCAGGTTTCAAAGGTTTAAAAAACCTAATACCTGACATACCACGGACACATTACAGTCACTGGTCATGACTTATATGTAGAGATTTGGTTCGTAAAGAGACGTGGTGACGAGGTGAGAGGCAGCGAGCTCGTGTGAGAGTCGGAGAGAGTCACAGTGAGTCAAAGGTAACGCAGACGAAACCTGAGAGCGCCGCAGGATTGTGTCGGCGCTGTGACCTCTTGTGCTCTTTCACACACTCAGACGTTCACTAACATCACACACACACTGAATCCTCCATTACACACAAACACTGCACTTAAAACATGACTTAACCCTTTGAAATCTGAGCAAATTGACCCGATTTCTTTCACAACCATGAGAAAAAAAACAG
>NW_024678147.1:0-332 GCF_008729295.1 Plectropomus leopardus | reverse complement strand
AAAAAAAGTGTGGCTCAGTGTGTTCGAAGGGAAAGTCTATATTTCAGATTAAAAATATCAGCATGTTCCGGCTGCGAACCTGCTGAAGCTGGTTCATGATGTCGGAGTTAGAAAGCAGTGAACTTGTCCTTTAAAGCACTTGGATGTGGCTCCTCCCCCCACTGGCCCCCCGGGTGTCTCACTGCGTCATGGACGCTGTCCTTGGCCCTCAGCTGACATCAGCAGAGTTAATCTGTTCCTCTGAGCTGATTAACTCCGTTTATCTGCTCAGCTGCTGTTAGCCACCTGCACACACACTGTAAGACACTGTAAAACACTGTAATATACAGTAA
>NW_024678146.1:0-781 GCF_008729295.1 Plectropomus leopardus | reverse complement strand
AATATTTTTAATTTATTTATTTTTTGCTTATATTTGGGTAATGTGTTGTTAGGCTGCTCATTGACTTTTCTCTTTGTATTTTCAAGACACAATAGCAATTTGCTCCGGTTTGAAAGGGGTAACTTGCAGTATCTTTCTAAATCAACATTGTGGGTGGCATCATATCTTGCATCATTTCCTTTTAGTTCAGATCGGTAAATTTCTTATCTCCTAAAAAAAAATAGTAGGCTACTTTTACTATAAGATACTGTGTTGTTCCAGTTTGTAGTGCAGAGCTGTAGCTGTCCATGGTGCTGAAAGAAAAACTGGAACTGTCCATGGTGCTGAAATAGATGCACTGAGGCAGTCATGTAGTGGAGGATATATGCAGGTATACGGGGTGTACCCACCTTTTTTTAAATGTATTTTTCATCCAATAACAGTAAACGTAGCAGCCAAAAAGCCATTTGAATGTTTAGGAGAATAAACCCCCCTCCTGCTTAGTTACAGTACGCCCACCTCATCAACGACCAGTACGCCTCTGCACTGAGGTCTCAGAGGTCTAAATTTTGCAAAATCAAAAACATTGTCGCAATTTAAGAAATGCAAATAAAACTGATCAGTTTGTACTGTTGTCTAAGTTCATAGGAAGCAATTAGTGCACAATCAGTATTATTAGATTTCAAAGAGAAAACAAAATGTTTTTTTTTAAAAGAGGTTTTGTTTTACCTTTTGTGTCTGGACCTGTTTCATCACTATCTGCATCTGTTATTATTGTTACAATTAGTACTTGTTTTTTTCA
>NW_024678145.1:0-598 GCF_008729295.1 Plectropomus leopardus | reverse complement strand
CTTCACTGTTCATTGTTCAGGAGGTTTTAACTGAGAGATGAATTATCTGCAGAGGTCTGTTCCTCTTCAAAGTAAACTGACTTAGAATGGAAAAAACACTAAATAAAGGGAAGTCATGTTACATCAACGTTTTTCCGATGCTGTTCAGCTCTTCACAGACAGGCTGCTAGCCCAGCACCTGCTTATACCGTTCCCTATGAAAATATAAACAGCTCATTTCAAGGTACTGAAAACACAGCTATTTTCAGGTGATAGTACACAAAATAACATACTGTTTCTGCCAGAATATCCCCCTAAATCCTACACACTGGGCTTTATTTTGGGAATGCCTTTGAGCAAGGTTCTTGAGTCATATCTGTTGGCAAAAGACTTTTTCAACTGTGTACTCTTTCCTCAATATGACAAACACATCATTGTAATACACTGGAATAGGTTTTCCACATACTTACCAAACTGTCCGAAGGTGCAAGAACTTAAGGTCTATGAATAACTGGATAAGTCCTATCGTAATTCTTCTTTTTCTTTCTGCATATATTCCTGTTTTCAAGTTTAGTTTCTTCTCAAAGACAAAACTAGCTTTACCCTTTCAAAACACAGT
>NW_024678144.1:0-547 GCF_008729295.1 Plectropomus leopardus | reverse complement strand
TGAGTAACTAGAAATGTCCAACAAACTGCAAAAATGAGCATTTTATTTTGGTCATTTTCTTGTTTCTTTTCAATCATTATTAATATTATTTTCTTTCCCTTTCTGCCCTAACTTTAGGTAATTTTCTTGCTTATTTTTGGGCCATTTCTTGTTAAGTTGCTCATTGCTCTCCAATGTTTATTCTTTTCAGAAATGAAGCCAATTTGCCAGTAGAACATTTCTTAGAGCACTTTCGTGGGGTCATTTATTTTTTACTTTTCTTTTCTTTTTTCTTATTCTAAGGTAATTTTCTTGTACCTAATTTCTTGTTTTTTCTCTGGGCCATTGCTTGTTAAGTTGCTCATCGTCCGACCTTCTGCTGCTCCACCTGTGCTCAGAGTACGCTCTGCGCTCCGAGAGTGTGGAACAATGTATAACTGCACGGTACGCATATTCAAACAGTACCACTATTGAACGCTCCAAAAATATAAAATCAAAACACGGTGGCAGATGTTTAACTTTAAAAACCTAAAAATTTGTGCATGAAAACAGCTCAGACTTCAATTTT
>NW_024678143.1:0-304 GCF_008729295.1 Plectropomus leopardus | reverse complement strand
GTTAGTCACTCCTCTCTGAAGTGTCTTGTAGTTGAACTGTTCTCCTCCAGATCCCTCCCCTGATACATGGGAGTGGGGCCAGTTGTGACAGTGTCACAGCCGCTGTACTCAGCTTCCATGCTCCATGAGGCACTGTTGTCACACGGGGGATAGCAGCTGGGGCCTTTTTAGCAGGTATACTCAATTCCCTTACTGGATCTCTGATAACTTTGCTGCCTATATCAGCAGTGATCTGGCTGAAGTAAACAGTGGCATGTTGCTAGTATCAAGTTCATGGGGTTCACCCTGTCAGTCACTTTGCCAA
>NW_024678142.1:0-494 GCF_008729295.1 Plectropomus leopardus | reverse complement strand
TTTTTTCTAATACATTTATTTAATACCTTTAATTGGTTTGCAAATGTATATTAACGCACTGTAAAACACAAATAATACTGCTTTTTAAATACAGATTAAACAAGCCCCCTGACCCACGACTAAAGCTTTAAAATTATCCCACTGAATTGCAGTTTTAGTTGTGATTGTACTGTCCTGGTTCAGTCCTGCATGTTCTCATGCATCTTATGAAATGCTGTCCTCTACTGGACACATTTCTCACGGCATCCAGTATGCAATATTTTAATATTTGCGAGGCTTAGTGTGCAAATATTTGTGTTGTTGAAAGACTAAATAAACAAAAATCACCTGCAAAAAAAGGTTCTTCGGGATATTAAAAGAGTGTATACGTTTTGTTAAATCACTTATTATTTATATTCATTTTGCATATTAACTAAAAATTCTTTGTATATTTGTCAATAATTTGTGCATGCTGATTCTACTTTCAATAAAATGAATTAGAAACGCAAAAAAAA
>NW_024678141.1:0-1027 GCF_008729295.1 Plectropomus leopardus | reverse complement strand
TATGGCCTCCTTTTTTAAGAACAGCACCAACACTTCTAGACATTGAATGAACAAGTTGGCACGTGCTGCATCATCTATCTTTCTTAAGTTTTGGAGAATGACTTCTTTCAGGTCCAGGATGCTTAATGGAGAACGCTTCCACCCACAGAAGAACGCTTCCACCAGCATGCTTTACTGTGGGTACCATGCATTTGTCCTTGTACTCCTCGCCCTTTTGACATTTGGAACCCATCAGTGCCAAAAAGATTTATCTTTGTCTCGTCATTCCAAAGTATAGAGTCCCAGTAGTCCATGTATTTGTCAAAATGGGCCCTGGCAAATTCAAGATGGGCTTTTTTGTGCATGGGCTTCAGCAGTGGTTTCCTTCATGGACGACGCCCATGCATGCCACTCCTCTGCAGTGTATGTCGTCATTTGTCATGGGAAGCACTCAACCGCGTTTGAGACTCTAATGCTTTGGCTAAGTGTGACAAACTTGCATGCCGATTTTCTTCAACTTTTCTCACCATAAGACGCTCGTGTCGTGGTTTTAATTTCTGTGTACAACCTGGACGCTTAAGCAAGCTTCCCAAAAGTCCATCCTTTTTGAAATTTTGGATCATTTGCTGTTGTATTCTGACGTATTAGCAATGATTTACTAATTTTCTTGTTATCATGGCCTTTTTTGTGTAAAGAAATAATCTTTTTCAAGTCTTGTGACATTTCTCTTCCATGTGGTACCATGTTTGTCAGCATTGAGTGGGAGTGGATTCTGTCTCTTAAATAGCAGCCTTAATTGTCAATTACCTGGTGACCACCTGTCTGATGGTTGATTAGGCTCATCTGTAGGTGAATTCCTTTTAATTAGAATTTCATCAGGTTTTATTTCTACGACAATCATTGGGGTGTACTAATTTTTGCACCAAGTCATTTTGTTAGAAAATTTCCAATTTGATTTTTTCTGAGTAATCTCATTTAAAACCAATAAACCAGAGTTGTGCGAAAATTTTAGTGTATAGGATCCCATAGATGGTATTTATTCTAAGGA
>NW_024678140.1:0-3875 GCF_008729295.1 Plectropomus leopardus | reverse complement strand
TAAACAGTAAATACATAACAGCTGTCATAACATTACCAAAATAAGATACCGTAAACATTTTTAGGTGTGTTTTTAGACATCACTGCGTTTCCTGTCGTTTTTCAGACATCATAGATTTCCTGCTGGGAATGTTGCCATGAAAAACTGATGTTTTCGGCCAAAACATGATGTTTTCTTTCACCATAAATCAGCTGGAAACATTCTGGATGTTTTAAGAAGTTTCATCCAAATTTCCCCCCAAAATATTTGGCGCCACAAGAATTTAAAATCCTGAAACGTGTTTGAAGAGATGGAAACATGAGCGACGGAGGTGCAGAGGTGACATCACAAGCTGGTGTGTGTGTGTGTGTGTGTGTGTGTGTGTGTGTGTGTGTGTGTGTGGCTGCAGACTGAGAGCTGCAGTAACTAGTTCAGAGACGAAGCTCCAAATCTCTTTAAGAGCTCAGGAGGACGGAGGGAAGTGGGTCAGACGTCTTCACACACACACACACACACACACACAGACATACAATGACACACACACACACACACACACACACACACACACACACACACACACACACTTGGTGTTTGCTCGGGATCAAGCGTGCAGGTCGTATAAGGTGAAGTGGAAACCTTCACATTCTGTATGTTGGACGCCGTTATCTCGCCGACACACTGATATCCTCCAATTGTGCTGCTGGAGACGCTTTCTTTAGAAACACGCGAGGCGAAGTGACATCATAGAAACACGTCGAGCGGACTGCACCTCGACACGACCCCGCCGAGACACGCCGCCATCTGAACGCAGTCAGAACGAATATGTGAGAGTTTTTAGCTTCAAATGAAAGAGAGAAACATGGAACACAACTAACATGGAAACTAACATTTATGTTTTAAACTGTTCAATAAAATAAAATAAATGAGTCAAATAAGTCAATAAATAAACTTTGCGAGTACATTTACTAAAGCGAACTTCAGCTTAAAAATACTTAAAAGTACTTTTCCTGAGTTTTTACATTTTTGTACTTGTACTCAGCCACTACATCTAAGTGTCGGCTGTTAGTACAGCTAAGCCTGCAGTGGAGTTACGGATATTGAAAATAATCATTAATTTTGATTATGAGAATGGTAATAATGATAATAATATTAATAATGATGATGATAATAATAATCTTTATTTGTATAGCACCTGTCATGCACAAAATGCAGCTCAAAGTGCTTCAGATGTGAGAGTGCTATCAACAAAAACCCAACAATATATAGAGATATAAACATGTATAAATGTAAAAATAAACGAATTAAGAATAATAAAATTATTCGACAGCACGTGGATACCATAACAAAGGAAATGAGTTGCCAGAGGTAGAAAACAAATAAAAGAAGTATAAATATAAAAGAAGTATGAAACAACAAAAGTAAAAACAGAAAAAGTGCGTAAAAAGAATCAAACAAGTTTATGAGAAATAACAACCATAATATAATAAAATAAAAATAGAGGGTGGAATTAATTAAAAGTGAATAGAAATGGCAGCAGGAGAAAGAAAATGACCAGATAAAGATTAGAACGTGTGGAAAAGCATCAGAAGTCATGTGATTGTGTGAATATTTGGACGACGGCAGAGTCTCAGAGAAGAAAACAGGAAACACTTTGATACATTTCTGCCTCACAAGTTTAGTCTTTCCTGTATGTTTGTTTCTCTTTGAATCACTGGACGGTTTCACGCCTTCAGACCTAAAAAAGAGAGAGAAAACTTCAAAAACAACGAGGAAAAAACCCAAAACTCTTTGGCTGAATGAGTCACGGCCGGACGTATCAAACCGCCGACTGTAACAACTTTATTTATTTACGTGGACAGATTTGGACTTTTCTAAACAGAATCGGCGCTTTAAACCTCTGTAGGTTTTTCTTTTACTCTGAAAAGTTGCACTTTCATAAATCAGGTAAAGTGAAGTACAAAAAACGTCTTTGTTTATGGAAATATTGCAGTAAAACCTGTAAACTGTGGTTCGATCCTCGACTCCACTTGTCCTCATGTTGTCCTCGAGGACGATTTGGACAAAGTGTCTGATGTGTTCAGGAGCCCAAACAGACACTTCATCTGTTTTTGTATTTTTTAAAGGAAGGCGTTTTATTCTGAAGGTCTATGAGACGCAGAAGTCGCAGAAATCAGAGACGTTCTGTGGTCAGTTTTAACGGACGTCTGTGGACAAAACGCTGTTTTTTCACGAGACGTTACAGAGACGTTGCTGAGATTCCTGCTTAGGGGAAAATGTGAAGGGAAAAGAAAAATGATTATATATTTAAGATTATGCAACAGAATTATCATAATTTAAAGCACTTTTTCATGGCATTTAATTTATTTTTATTTTCAAATTCATCTTTTTTTTCTTTTTCTTTTTTAGAATTTTAATCATTTCCAGGTTTTTACTTTTAACTAATTTCTTGCTCACTTTTTTTTGGTAGATTCTTTTCTTTTTTTTTTTTTTGCAAATTACATTCCCCCCCCCCAAAAAATCAAGACAGTTTACTCAGGTTTCAATGGGTTAATAGTTTCGTATTTCAGTATTTTAGAAGAAATTTCAAAAATATTGAGATATGTATCGTGATATAACCTAAAAATGTCATGATATTAGTTTAAAGCCATATCGCCCATTCTGAGATCATATCTGACATACTGTGTGTGTGTGTGTGTGTGTGTGTGTGTGTGTGTGTGTGTGTGTGTTCTTCTTCTTCTTCTTCTGCTGCTGCTTCTCATCCGTCCTCATGTGGAGCCGTTTAAGGCGAGCAAAAAAACCACAGACTTCTGTTGTGGTTCCTGAAGTACACACTGTGACCACGGGAACACCCCCGACCCACCGCGCACACACACACACACACACACACACACACACACACACACACACACACACATACAGTAGCATTCACGGTCAATGAGCTTTGGGCTCATTCATAAAAACGAACGTGCGGTCGTCGCTCTGAGTGTCAGCAGGTCGACCACAGACGGACGAAGCGTTTTTTGTTCCACAGAAGAAGAATAAACTTTTATTTATTTGTTTGTTTTTCCTGCTGTGAAGAGAATAAACAAACTAACGTGTGAAGACGCAAACACATTTAGTGAAACTGTGAAATGCTCCTTTAATGTTGCCTCACAGACTGAAAACAGGCGGCTTTAAAACCATGACTTCTCCTCGTCTTTTATCCGACGTTCTTCTCATTAATATCGGTCAGAAAAAAAATAAAAATAAAACATGAAAACGAAACTAAAAACACTAATCAATAATCAACAACTTTCTTATTTAATTTTCTTTGAAAAACCAATCAAATAATCCCAAAGTCTTCAGTAGTGCAAACATGAAAATAAAAGTTTAAAATAAACATCTTAAATGTTTCACCCATATGAACTTCAGGTGTTTTTTGCTCTGGACTTCCTGTCATCACCCAGAGCCTCATGGGAACTGTAGTTCCAAACCACAGAGCATGAAACAACAAGAACGAATAACAAAATCCATTTCTCTAATATTTTCTTCTGCTTTTTTTGTTTTGACAAAACTGAGGCTCAAAAAGTCATAACAAGATGTTTCTGACATCCCTGAAACATCGACAGTCTCTTCATTCATGTAATGATGTAATATATTTATTGTGTGATCAAAACATAGATAAAGAGGCAAAAACTCAACTTCAGATTGCATAAATCTTTATTAAAAGCTGTCATAAAACATGTGTAGTAGCACTGACATGGCACTGAAATATTATATTAAATAATTTAAAAATTACTAAATAACAGATCTTGAAATTATAATAATAATAATAACTTGGACTATAGAGTGTTTTTCAAGGTACCCAAGGCTACTTTACAGAGTAAATTACAAAAAAAAATAAAGAAAAATACAAA
>NW_024678139.1:0-1168 GCF_008729295.1 Plectropomus leopardus | reverse complement strand
TTTAGGTGGTTCTGAGTTGTTTTTAGCTGTTTTTGGAACATGCCATTTTTTGACATTTTTGCCATACTATAGCCTTGCATTTACGGTCATTTTTTTCAACATGCTATATTATGCTGTTTTCTGCTTTTTTGCAACATGCTATGCTATGGCATGCATTGGCATGCTATTTTAGATGGTTTCCAGTTGTTTTTAGCTGTTTTTGGAACGTGGCATTTTTTTACATTTTTGCCATACTATAGCCTTGCATTTTTGGTCATTTTTTCAACATGCTATATTATCGTGTTTTTGCCAGTTTTTGCAACATTCTATGCTATGGCATGCTTTAGCAAGTTATTTTAGATGATTCTGAGTTGTTTTTAGCTGTTTTTGGAACGTGCCATTTTTTGACATTTTTGCCATACTATAGCCTTGCATCTTTGGTCATTTTTTCAACATGCTATATTTTTGTGTTTTTGGCTTTTTTGCAGCATTCTATACTATGGCATGCTTTGGTACGCTATTTTAGATGGTTTCCAGTTGTCTTTAGCTGTTTTTAGAACATGGCATTTTTTGACATTTTTGCCATACTATAGCCTTGCATTTTCGGTCATTTTTTTCAACATGCTATATTATGCTGTTTTCTGCTTTTTTCCAAAATGCTATGCTATGGCATGCATTGGCATGCAATTTTAGATGGTTTTCAGTTATTTTTGGCTGTTTTTCAAACATGCCATTTTTTGACATTTTTGCCATTCTATAGCCTTGCATTTTCGGTCATTTTTTCAACATGCTATATTTTTGTGTTTTTGGCTGTTTTGCAGCATTCTATACTATGGCATACTTTGGTACGTTATTTTAGATGGTTTCCAGTTGTTTTTAGCTGTTTTTGGACCATGCCATTTTTTGACATTTTTGCCATACTATAGCCTTGCATTTTTGGTCATTTTTTCAACATGCTATATTATTGTGTTTTTGCCAGTTTTTGCAACATTCTATGCTATGGCATGCTTTGGCGTGTTATTTTAGGTGGTTCTGAGTTGTTTTTAGCTGTTTTTGGAACATGCCATTTTTTGATATTTTTGCCATACTATAGCCTTGCATCTTTGGTCATTTTTTCAACATACTATATTTTTGTGTTTTCTGCTTTTTTGCAACATGCTATGCTATGGCATGCATTGGCATGCTATTT
>NW_024678138.1:0-572 GCF_008729295.1 Plectropomus leopardus | reverse complement strand
TATTTTATAATTATTATTATTAAAATTTTTTGTACTTTTTGCTTGTATTCTTTTTTTATTTTCTTTATTTTTCAGGTAATTTTCTTGTGACTTTTTAATAATTTCTTGCAAATTTTTGAGTCATTTCTTGTTAAGTTGCCCATTGCCTTTTACAAAATGTTAAATATGTAATAATGATAATCAATCTAGTTTTTTCAACAACAGAATCACTGGTTTGTGTCTTTAAATCTGTCCCACTCTGCTGTTGTCCCGCTCTGTCCTCGTCTTAGTGCCGTACCCGCCGCTCAACATTTCCCGTAAGATCGTCCACCTGAGCCAGAGGGCGCTGCCGGGTCAAGTCCCCGACACGGTCCCCCCTGAGGGGGGCGAGGACAGCCGGAGAGCCTCCCGTCGCGCCCGGGACGTCCCTCTGATGGAGGAGCAGGAGGAAGAGGAGGAGGAGGATGTGCACACCGAGGAGGCGAACGCGGAGCAAGAGGCCGTTACTCGGTTCCCCTTCAGCGCGACACAAAACATGACGGGCGCCAACCAGACGACGCCCGAGACTCAGAGCTACTGGCTGGACCCGACCG
>NW_024678137.1:0-930 GCF_008729295.1 Plectropomus leopardus | reverse complement strand
CCCTAATGAAAAACGTAAACGCAGGACTTTTACTTGTAAAGGTCACGGAGCCTCCTGAATCACTTCCGGGTGATGTTTACCGCAAAACGGAAGAGCATCCTGGTTCTGCTAACGAACCGCAGCTCGATGTTCCTCCACCACCCATCCGATCGGATCAATACATCATCGATACGGATGATACACACACACACGTTATCGAAATCTTCACACCTGGAGGAGCTACACCGGCCGCGCGAGGAGCTAATGACCCGCTAACCAGGTGCTAACGAGCTAACGTTGATGTCGGGCGGACTTCCTGTGAGCTCGAGCATTTCTACGACGAGGTTAGCCGGCTAACTTTAGCCTCGTTATTGATTTCATATTTCACACTAATGTCCGAGCTAATCCGCAGACTGTAACACGTAAATATTTATAGTTTCAGACACACACATTTACAGCCCGCGCGAGTGCGTTTTGGCGCGTTAGAGGTTAAAATGTTGTGATTTTATGTTTTGCTAAGTAAGCAAGCTAACTAGCTAGTTAGCGTCAGTTGGTCGTGAGTGATGTTGGTCCGCAGAGGCTGATCAAATGTTAATTTAACCAGAAACAGCGAAACACAGCGTTACTGGTCTGTTTTTAGGTGTGAAAAGGATCTTTGCGGTGGGTGAAAAGGCCCCGGGGACCCGCGTCGTGACCAGGCTCCAAACAGAGTTAAAGGATTTTATTCAAATTGTGTTTTTTGGGGGAAATTAGCTTTTACAGGAATTTAAAATCTGACAGCACAAGTAATGCTATTCAATTACAAATCCAATCGGTCCGGATTAAAAAGATAATTAAAAAATACAGAGATGGGCCAGACATTTTCAGCAGCCAAATTTTTAGAATTTTAAAATAAGACAAAACAGCAAAAGTGATTTGAGAGCTAAAAAGGATAACATGTAAGAAATCAGA
>NW_024678136.1:0-434 GCF_008729295.1 Plectropomus leopardus | reverse complement strand
AGAGGCAGAGCAGAAGCTGGACCGTTTTTAGATGCTGGCTCAAAAACGGCGAGACTGAGGACATTTTAAAGCAGTTATGTGAGGTAATTAAGTACATTTACGCGAGTACTGTAATCAATTACAATATGAGACAATTGTAGTTTAATTTTCTGCTACTTTCTCTACATCAGAGGCAAATATTGGACATTTCACTCCACTACATTAGATAACTTTAGTTAGTTAGTAGTTACTTTTCACATTTAGATTGATAAAACATAATCTTATCTACAAATAAATGATGATGATGATGTATTATTACAGGTTAAGATAAAAAAAAACTCCTAAGCCGAATTTGACCCAAATATTTCTTGCAACATAAAACATGACTTTTTTGGAGATTTTGATGCAGCAGCTATTCAGGAAATCATCTCAATTCATAAAAATCCTTTTTCTGT
>NW_024678135.1:0-755 GCF_008729295.1 Plectropomus leopardus | reverse complement strand
TTATGTCATGGAAATATGGACATGTGTTTGTATATTAGGATTTTGTTAAGGTCAGTCCTTCTTATTTTATTCTTACATTTTAAAATGTTTTGGTGCTAATTGTCAGGTCTTTCCTTTTTTTATTAACAAATTTTGTGCTTATTTTGGGTAATTTGTTGTTGTGTTGCTCATGACCTCTCCAAATGTTTTTCCCCTTAAAAACCCATTTTGCTGAGGTTTTAAAGGGTTGAGCTCAAATATCAGAGGCAAACTGTCAGCATTCACTGAAGTAACAGAAACAGTGTGAGGATTACTTTAGGATTACTTTGTGTACCCTCAGTACGTGTGTAGTGGTGAAGTATTACTGTTAGTAGAAGTTAGTCAGTACTGGATTTGTGTCGTCACTAGTTTTCAGTGTCAGAGTGAGTGTGGCTGCAGCAGTAGAGTACTGCAGTACTCCTGCTGTCACAGTACAGTGTGTAGTGTAATGTGCAGTATTTTTACCCTCTGACTCCCAGCTGGACTCCTGACGGCGGCCGCTCTCTCCTCACGCTCATCCTGACCGTCGCTCTCTCCTGAACTCTGAAACACAGCAGCAGCGTCACACCGCTGTCATCACCTGAGAGCTTTAACTCTTTACTGTCCTGCTCAGCTGCGTGCTGCAGCTCACTCTGACCGAGCTATCTGTACCCGCTCGCTTCAGCTTAGCTCTGATGAACTCATCCAGCCGGCGTCACTATGTCTGAGAGCAGGAAGTCAGCCTGCAGACAGGAGCG
>NW_024678134.1:0-524 GCF_008729295.1 Plectropomus leopardus | reverse complement strand
GGCGGGCTACAAATCAATTTTAAAGGGGCGTGTCGCCGCCTGCGGTACGAGACGGTATAACATCAGGGACGTAACTGCGAAATGAATTTGCACTATGTTGACCTCAGATTATATATGTATTCTACTTAGTTGCAATCATGCATATTTCCATATGTATCTATCCATATCCTTTATATTGAATGTGTAAAATTTCTGTGAAATTTCCCACTGTGCAATATTTACCCCTTACTGTAAAATGAATTTAAATGTTAAATTAAAATGTTTGCTGTGTGGGATTAATAAAGTCTTATTTTAACCCTTAGAGACCTGAATCAACATCAGATGCCTTCCGAAAATATGTAAACCTTTGTACCCTGCGCAAATTGGTTTGTTTTTTTTAAACATAGGGAAAAGCCGGGGGTAAATTGCCATTAAATGTCTTGCAAACTGAAAGAAATGAGTCAATTTAGAGAGATAGTTGTTTTTTTTGAAAAAATAAAAGCTAGGGACACACGTCTGTAAAATTATGTACTTATAATGATCAT
>NW_024678133.1:0-561 GCF_008729295.1 Plectropomus leopardus | reverse complement strand
CGCTGCTGCTGCTGGTATTTGTAGTTTTTTTGTTCCTCTCTCGCTTCCTCACTCATAAAAACACATTAATGCCGATAAACGGGGATAAAAACACAACGTCCCATCATTCTCTGCGGCCGTACGTCCTCTCCAGCGGAGCCGGGGTGTTTTCTCTCCGTGCGTCATGGTTACCTCCCGAGCTCGAGCTGCGACAAGCGCGAGACAAACCACCACAATAAAACCGGAAAAGTGGAGATTTGACCTTCAAAATAAAGTCATGCAGCTGGCAGATGGTTGGTACCATGCTGTAGTCATATCAGTGATGATCCTAAATTAAGCTTATCACATAAATGTACAGCAGTAAAAGTGTACTTCAGTTAAAGTGTTATCAAAAAAAAAAATACACTTTGAATATGAAAAGTTCAAATTTAAATGATAAATTGTCAGATATTTCATTATCAGATTGAGTTTTTGCCCAGACCGAGCTAGTTTTAACTGTTTTATGTGCTGTTAATTATTTAAATCCAGTGGTTTCTAATCTAGGGTCGGGCCGTAATAGAGTAATGGGAGAGTAAATTATAA
>NW_024678132.1:0-281 GCF_008729295.1 Plectropomus leopardus | reverse complement strand
TAATATAGTGTTTTTGATTTCATCAGTTTGTCAGTTCACACATATACCCATCTTTTTTCTTTTTCTAATTTTATCTTTTTCTAATTGCAATAGGCACTTGAATAATTTGCTACATGTTTTATTAATTCCTAATCTGTAAAGTAACAAGTGACTAAATATGTAAAGATAATTTTAGGGAAGTAAAAATCACATCACTTGAGATGTACTGAAGTAGAGAGGGCTGTTTGTTTTTTATGAGAGTGGATGGGGTTGTGCAAAATGGGAGTGGCACTTCAAGTATT
>NW_024678131.1:0-286 GCF_008729295.1 Plectropomus leopardus | reverse complement strand
GACTTTTATACATTATTATATTTTATAAAAAATATTACACATTAATATTATTCTCTTCTTTCATTGAATATATTTCTTCTTAACCAATATCAGTCTTAATCATAAATATCAAATATTCATTAGTTTACAGAATTTTAACCCTATTAAATGCCAGGTTTTTGTCACATTGCCACTATGCTTTTAAATTTAAAAAGATGTTTTTATTTGAATTATTTTCAATATAACACATGCTAAGTAGATTTTTTTGGATGCTGACAGTCTGGGACATGTCAATGATCGGCAGCAA
>NW_024678130.1:0-829 GCF_008729295.1 Plectropomus leopardus | reverse complement strand
CTATAAAACCAAGACACACAAATTTTGTGGTGGTTTAGCCTTTTTTTCTTTATTATTTAGTGCATTTGTTTTTGTCTCTTTGTGGTTGTTTTGCCACTTTTTGCAGTTATTGTGTGTCTTTTTGCGGTTCCTTTTCATCTCCTTATGGTCTTTTGTGTCCCTCAATGGTACATGTTAATAGGAGTAGATTTTAGAGTAGAAAAAATAGATTTTAAAGAGGAACCTCTCTCACTGGGCCGACTTTGCTGATGTTGATGCTGCAGGTTCATTTTGGCCGCTGGCTGATCGAGGGCAGCCCCTTTGTGATCCTTTTTGACATTGGCTCAGCTGCTTGGAACCTGGACCGCTGGAAGGGGGACCTGTGGGAGACCTGCAACATAGGCTTACCCTACGACGACCGAGAGGCCAACGACGCGCTCATCCTGGGCTCCCTCATCGCCTGGTTCTTCAAAGAGGTCAGATGGCATTCAAGTTACTGTTCAGCGCACTGTTTCTCAGTGAATTCCCGAAATGTCAGCCTTTCACCTTCTACTGCTACTTGTGGCTACAAAACTGTGAAATATCCTGATGCCGTTAAGGTGTGTTTCCATTGCGAGAACTAGGCTGCATTGCAGGATAACACCTAGGAGACGGGAACATTTACAGGACTCGTAGTCAGTCCTCTCAGCTTTTATGTCTATATTTGCAGTATAGGTCCCCAGTAGGACCCACTGGACTCATGACCTGATGCAATCATTCTACCAGGGTTTCAATCTTGTTATCATTCTTCTTCTTCGTCGTCTTGTCTTTTTCTTCGTCTTTTCCTTTCCTTTGTCTTCTTCTACTTCGT
>NW_024678129.1:0-419 GCF_008729295.1 Plectropomus leopardus | reverse complement strand
GAGTCCGATGTAACCCGGTGGGTCGGGCTCAGATAAATATTTACAAATGATGTTCGTGTTCGGCCAATGGCGGACAGGCTGCCTGTGTCGGGCTACTTCTTATTCAGTCCTGTGTTTCGTTATTTACGGTACCACACTTACAGGAAACTATTCATACAAGATAGCTAAGGCAGAACGTAGCACGGCAAACGCAATATGTCGTCATGACCGGTGTTACCTGGCGCTCGATGTACCTGGCCGGGACAGTCCGACCTTTAGCAGCAGACTGCCAGCGTCGCTACAAAACCAATCCAACAGAGGAGGACAGCACTGAATCAAATACATTATCGCACAACTCAGCATGTAGCAAAAAACTGAAATCACAACAAAATACTGTGACTTTAGTATTGTGGTATAATCATATTTTGGGGCCTCTGGTG
>NW_024678128.1:0-1079 GCF_008729295.1 Plectropomus leopardus | reverse complement strand
TTCATGTTCCACAGAGGTCAAAGACTCTTGACTCTGACCTGTGAGATTTCCTCTAGCGCCACCACAAGGTTGACATTTTTGGATCTTTGCCATAATAGCAGTGTGGCCCTGGGGCAACGTCAGTCTGTTGGTTGGTTGGTAAGTCAGTGACCGCCTTGGCCAAAACTAATATATCTTGTCAAGTGTTGGTTGTAATGTCAAAAAAATGGTACGGATATCAATAGTGTCCAGAGGATGAAATTTAATGACTTTAATGATCCTCTGACTTTTGTTTTGCACCATCATCAGGTCAAATTTGATCAAATTTGACAAACTTCCAGATCTAATGACAATTCTATCATACTCAGCTATAAGCTACTTAATGTTTGGCTAATTAAGTAATGAAATTTTGCTAAGATGATGGACATTTTAAATAATAAAGCTGCTTAGCATCAGCATGCAATGTAATCTTGAGCAGCTATGTCAGCATGCTAACATTAACATTTAGCTCAAAGCACCACTATGCCCAAGTACAGCCTCACAGAGTCACTAGCATGGCTTAGTTTTGTTACTCTTTGAGCGAGGTGTTCAGTGTGAGTTTTGTAGAACATCAGCTATCTAACCAAATTCCAAAGCATTTGAAATGCTGTAATGTGACAATGAGATTGCATGGAGGATATGGATTGGTTTAGGTTCTGTGCTCTTGCTAATTGTATCCATTTTGTCTTTTGGGTGTTCAAAACAAGCTTTTAATTAATGACAGATGTTTGGATTTAACTCAAACCAGACTGTAATCTACTTTACAGTGGAGTCGGTGGCATAGAAGAGTGTTTCGTCATCATAAAAAAAGTCCTCAGATGGAAAATAAGTATAATTTGTGTATAGAGTAAATAGCAAGGGACCTAGGTCTGAACCTTAAGGGACACCTTTTTTAACAATCTGATGATGAGCATGATTTGAAACCAATGACCATGGCAGCTTGAACTATACTATAAAAAATGTAATTTAAACAAGCTTTAAGCAGAACTGAAATGCATATCTCCCTGAACGTATGTCTGAAATGCCTGAAATGGAGGCTAACAATTTTTGCCCCCCCCCCC
>NW_024678127.1:0-452 GCF_008729295.1 Plectropomus leopardus | reverse complement strand
AAGCTGCTTTAATAAAACTCACAGACATTTGGTGCTTTCTCACTTCATTGATCTCTCGTAATCAAAAGCTTTCCACGACACAAAGTCTTTTAACAAATGTGATGGCCGAAACTGTTTCAAAGCCTCTAGACTACAGTTTTATAATAAATAGAAATCTTTGTGTTCATATTTCTGTCAGGTGTCAGGCAGATATTAGTGCAAATTTGAACTAAATCAAAGCAATGGGGAAAAATTAAATGAGATTAAGTAGGTAACCTGCATCCATCCATAGCTCGCTCTGTTGGTTGGTCATTCCCAAAAAAGATTTTCCCCACCCTTTGGCAGCTACAGTTTTCCCCAGGGAGGCTAAAATTTGGTATGGAGTCGCAACTACAGCAAATTCATGCTTGTTATTCTCTTGAAAATCTTTGGGGTGAGTCAACATATCGATCGATTTCCTCACTTTTTGCTGT
>NW_024678126.1:0-540 GCF_008729295.1 Plectropomus leopardus | reverse complement strand
CCAACTTCTTATATCAGGCTAAAATCTTTTAAAAAACACAGGGCATAGAAAAATAAAAAGTGTTTTATTCTCATTACAGATGGTACAGGGGTCGTCTTCAATCCAAAACCTTTTCTTAAGGAACACAGCAGTTGGATAAATCTAGATAGACCTTAAAATGAGTTTCTCTTTTTGGGGAACAGGGCTCTTGATAAATTTGGAATGTACTTTATCCATAATAGATAAGGTTATTGACTGAGTCTGTGTGAACCCCTCTGAAATAATCATGAAACACACTAGATTTCTGCATTAGCATCGCATGTGCACTGCTGCTAGGCTGTGATGCGCTCTTTTATATGACTGTGTTGGAGAGCATGCACAACCCATCAGTTGTTCAGGCAGCCATCTATCAATGAAAGAAAAGAACTGAGATTTGCGTCCTTAGGAAAAAATGAAGACCGTTTAAAATGAACGCAAACAGATTCCAATTTTCCAGTGGTTACTTTCCCCCAAAATATTTAACATCTAATTTTAAGGCGTAAATCTGTATATATATTAAAG
>NW_024678125.1:0-604 GCF_008729295.1 Plectropomus leopardus | reverse complement strand
CTTTTAGGACCCATACCAGCAAGTCCAGTTTGATATAAATAAAAAAAAATAATAATAATAACCTTTTCGGTATTCTCAGCCCTGCAGATTTTCAGTATGTCAACACACGGCTGGCTGAGAAACACGGAGACAAAGGAAAACTTCCACAACCGGACGCCGCTCAGCTCCGGTAAACACAAACACTCATTTATACAGATATCTAAGATCCTGAGAATAAAACACTTATTGAAGGTATTTTACATAAAAATGTATGTCCTCCGTCTGCCGGCGTGATCAGGAGCCAGTGAGGATCTCTTGGGGCCGGTGCTCAACTTCTTCCACAGCATGGCGGCTCTGCGGGTGACGGAGGCTGAGTACGCGCTGCTCACCGCCACAGCTCTGCTCTGCTCAGGTCAGACCACCAGTCTGTGCGTTTGCTCACAAATAACCAGTCACAAGTTTTAAGACCTTTTCAGATGTTTTACTCGTAGCACTTTCAGCTACTTCTGCTGTTTGGAGTCGCTCCACAAAATGTGCATCATAGTCGTCAGGCAACAAATATTTAAGGCTTTCATCTCCTCCAGTCAGACGACCTTTCAGCTATGGATTAAAAACCTTAGAATCA
>NW_024678124.1:0-355 GCF_008729295.1 Plectropomus leopardus | reverse complement strand
TCCGAGTCTGTTCCGAGTCTGCTGCGAGTCTGTTCCGAGTCTGCTGCAAGTCTGTTCCGAGTCTGTTCCGAGTCTGCTGCGAGTCTGTTCCGAGTCTGTTCCGAGTCTGCTGCGAGTCTGTTCCGAGTCTGTTCCGAGTCTGCTGCGAGTCTGTTCCGAGTCTGCTGCGAGTCTGCTGCGAGTCTGACCTGCTGGATTTATGGACACGGGGGTCGTCTGTAGACCTGCGGGTTTGGTTGGCATGTTTTTTTTGTTGTTGTTTTTTGTTTCACTTTTTATTTTTTCTTTCATTTTAAAAATGATTTTTTAACACCTTTGGATTTTTTTCCATTTAAATTTGTGATTTTAAAAGTAA
>NW_024678123.1:0-718 GCF_008729295.1 Plectropomus leopardus | reverse complement strand
AGGAGAATCACCACCAAGAGGTTGAACACACCAGGTTTGCTGCATCCCACCCAGGATTGGGTCGAATCTGAATCTGGTTCAATTACCAGCGGTGCAAATCATTCAAATGTGCCAAGTAATTGAAAGGATTCCAGCTGATTGTTGACCTGCGTCCGAACCCACATCTCCTTTTAATTCCCATATAACTAATCTCTAACTTCTTCTGCACCTACAGGTGGTTGACACTCCTGGAGGGAAGCAGATATTTTAACCAGCTCTCTCCTCTGAACCCTCTGTTCTGTCTGTTTTTCCTTTTCACTGCACACAGCAAGATGTTGATCAGATCTCATTTAGGGGCGAGATATTGATTATACTTAATGCAACCGGACTTGTTCCACATGGGATAAAATGATTGCTCAGTCACATTTTGCGCACGAGCAACAGTGCAACTTGCAAATTCAATTAATATATGAAGAGAGCTGTTAGATTGTTAACCGTTCACAGTAAAAAAATCCTCTTATTTAACTGCATCTCTGTGACGGTTTAACTTCACACTAACATGTAACTGTTGAGTGAAAGCTTCTTACACCGAAAAAAATCAACACTTTATGTCCGAGACAAGCTTACAGTACTTTGTTTCAATGTATTGTTCCATTTCTTTATTTAAGTTTATTGTAAAATAATTTTATTCAACATTGTTATAGCAATAATGTATTTAAGCTTTATTATAACAGTACTT
>NW_024678122.1:0-329 GCF_008729295.1 Plectropomus leopardus | reverse complement strand
CTGCACGTGGTTACGTTTAGGCAACGAAAGCAAACGTTAACCAACGCCGGGACGTCAACGAACGGGAGAAAAAAAACATGCAGACCCCCAACTCCCGCATGAAAGTCCGGGTTTGTTGGATCCTCCCGTCACTCCTTCGTGCGCCTTAAATTACCGTTACAGGCAGCATTTCAGCAAAGCCATTTCTGGCGTATCCTGCAGCCATGACAGGTTCTGTATCAACGGAGGACTTTTTGCACGGATTACTGGAGCCGATATTTGGCATTTTGCAGATTATCTGCACGGGCGTTTTATTTCAATGATTGCTGATAAAGTTAATTAAGTAAAAA
>NW_024678121.1:0-219 GCF_008729295.1 Plectropomus leopardus | reverse complement strand
CTTACTTCACATGTTTTCAGAAACATATTTCATTGTACTGTTTAGCTATAAATGAGAGAGCAGCCATGTTCGAGTTTTATTTTACAGCTTAGCAGTACCCTAAAATATGTTCAAATGTTTTTAAAAACATATTTAAGTGTACTGTTTAGCTATAAATGAGAAAATTTGTGTACCTACAGTCATGTTGGTAACTTTATTTTACAGCTTAACAGTACACTA
>NW_024678120.1:0-411 GCF_008729295.1 Plectropomus leopardus | reverse complement strand
CCTGATGGTGGTGCCAGGGTAAAGGTCAGCCAGGTCACCAAAAACTTAAGAAATCATCCTTTGGGGGGCCCCTGAACATGCACAGAGGTCTTGAGAATCAGGCTGTCAGCTGGCTGGGATCAGAATACAACATTATCAGCCTAATAATGGTTCAGCCAACAAAAATGTGCTGTGTCATGCCACAGTCCATGATCAAGGGTCTTAAGTAAGACTGCGATTGTACTGGGTATCTCCCATTATGAAGAAGGGTAGACTATTTCCAAAGGAAAAGGCAGGCAAACTGAGTGTGTATTTCCTTCCTGCAGCTAAAAGTCCCAACAAGAGGTCATAGTGTCCGTCAGCACACATCAGAACAATTTAAAGATTTGTGAAGGACACAGCTTTAGCCTGTGATAATGTGACAGTTACTGG
>NW_024678119.1:0-642 GCF_008729295.1 Plectropomus leopardus | reverse complement strand
GTATCCATATGCATTTCATGTCACCGTTTAATGCTGATTTTCGTACACCTCAGGTGGGTTCATAAATTATTGTAACGCTGTTTAATTGAAGCCTTCAGGACTTAACTGCTTTGTTTGTACAAAGCCGGCATGCTCCTAATTAAACACCGGGGAGAAGAGCGCGTGCAGGTGCGTCCCAATTGAGTTCAGCTGCAGGCTCTTTTTTTTCAATGTCACATCACATGCGGCAAACTCAGACACCACCAGAGCATTTCCATTTCAGCTCTAACGGTTTGGTGAATGTATGCGCGCTTAGGGCTGCAAAAAGTGCGACTTTAAAATAATGAGATCATTTCTTTTTATATAAAGGAGATTATTTTATGTCACTGAATGGATGGTTCAAAGTTGCTTTATTTGTACTTAAGGGTGAATTTGTTGTACAGACAGGAAAATCAGCATTGCAAGACACAACAATACAGATTTCAAAGACATTAAAACAAATACATAAAACAAGTGTCAAGTATAAAATAAAATGGATTACTGAAAGGGCCTAAACCCCCTTCTCTCTGGCCTTCACCTCCAAATTGACACTCACCTACTGACCAAAATGAGGTGAAAAGGAACTGTAAAGAGACCTAAAATAAGTACAAAACAAGAAAAAAA
>NW_024678118.1:0-383 GCF_008729295.1 Plectropomus leopardus | reverse complement strand
CTCACCAAGTGAAGTAACAGACTCAGATTTGGACTGCAGATCCTTCATTTTAGCATCCAGGTCGTTCTGCAGATCTACACACACAATTAGACACATTTGTAACAACTGTTGATCCCACATACAAAGGAAGATTAAACATATTAATGCCTTAAATTAGGCAATCTAAGGACAATTTATTCCCTAAAATACAAATTTCTATATACTGGTCAAAATGGTCGTTTTGATAAGCAACATCTGCCAGGGTTGCCCTCTCTGCCCATAATTACTCATTTCACCTTTACAGCCACTTCTGGGGGCTATCTGGCTATCAGGAGATCATGAGCTGATCACTGTCAGTAACTACGACAGAGTTTTAAGGCCACATTTTTTTTTGAGACATCGAG
>NW_024678117.1:0-1045 GCF_008729295.1 Plectropomus leopardus | reverse complement strand
CTCTTCCATGTTTTTGAGAGAAATCAAGCGTATTTCCTCAGGTTTCAAAAGGTTAACTTCCAACACAAACATGAAAACGTATTCAGAAGGTCTTCAGAGCGTCACAGTTCGTGGCGGTTCAGATTGGGCGCGGTGAGTCTCATCTCGACGTCAGGACGACTCGGCGCTGAACGCTCATGAAATGTGACAGAGGAGTTTTTCTGGAATAATTCACAGTTAGGAATTTTGTTTCTTCACAGTTTGTTCGCTTGTTAGCTGAACTGTCGTTGTTTTAACAGATCGTTATTATCAGATGTTATTTATTACCATTTTTAATAATGTTTTCCAAATTATTTTCTGATCAGAGTTTCCAGAGAAATCGGAGGAAACATGAATGTCGAAACAAGTCAGTGCTGCCGGCTGGTTACACTCCTGTAACTCCTCCCTCCACCAGCAGGGACCACAGGCTGCCCTCTGATGGTGCCAGCTGTGCACTACATACAATGAGTTTAACCCTTTGAAACCTGGACCGACATCACTTTGCTTTGTGCTGCTTTTAGACGCCTTTCACAAGTATTCAAACCTCGGAAATCGGAGCAAATTGGTTTCATTTCATTCAAGAAGCAACTTTGAAAGAAACAAGTATATTTAGAAAATTATATGTATTTAACAAAAATATTAAATTATTTAGAGTCATCATAATTATACTTTAAAATTTATGTTACAGAACTATAATTACTATACCTGTATAGGTTTTTAAGCACTTTTTTCAGGTCATTTCCTTTGTTTTTGTTTGACCTTTTTTTTTTTGCTATTTTTCAAGTAATTTTCTTTTTTTGTGTGTTTTGTTTTGTGCATTTCTGGATCATTTTTCATGACTCATCGCCCTCTTCCCAGGTTTTTAAATGAGAGGAAGCCAATTTGCTCAGGATTCAAAGGGTTAATAGTAAGAGGAGCACCTGGGTGTCTGAGAAGCAGACCTCTGGTGTCCTCTGATGCTGTCTCGGGTTCCCTGCAGGTCTCGGGTGGCGTGCAGGTCTTGGGTTCCCTGCAGGTCTTGGGTGGC
>NW_024678116.1:0-884 GCF_008729295.1 Plectropomus leopardus | reverse complement strand
TCCGCTCCTTTAATGGAAAAGCGATAAGTTTTCCGCTTTTCAGTTCTACCCCCACCTAGTGTCTCCAAGTGGTATTATTGTTGACGTCACTGTTATGAAGACTAGAGGGATGGCTTTCCATTTTCCTTCCTTCTAGAGCTTTGAAACTATCCACAGACAAGCGGCACTAAATAACATCATCAACACACAAAATTGAAAAGAGAAGAAAAACATGTTCACTGAAGAGGTACAATAATTTTGTAATTATTTTAGATAGATTTTATTTGTTTAAAATGAAAGAAATCGATATTCTGAAACATAGCGTTACTTGATTTTGAATGTTGCTATGGACTCCATTCATCGCAGATCACCTACATTCAATTGCTTTGAGAAATAGTTTTGCTAAAATATAGGTTCAAATTGCAGGGTAGGGGTTTTATGCAAGATGGTTGCAAGATTTTAGCTATGTGGCAGCTTTTCACATCATTTTGCCAACATTAATGGCAAATATAATAATTGCAGCCTCCTTTAATGGGGCTCTTTGTCTTTAGCTATTCAGAATTTCCACAGTTACAATACTTTCCGCCCTCTGCGATTTTCACTGCTATTGTGAATCGTGATGACAACTGCAAAATAACTTGTTTACTCCAAAATGACTCCTTTGCTGCGATAGCTAGCGCTGACCTTGGCAAAACAGACAGCACAGCACAGTTTTTTCCCTGGAGATCATATGGGGAGGGAGGCAGAATTGCATAGTTTAAGTTAGGCTAATAGCAAAACCAATTTTAATGCAATTTTGTCATTGTTTTGTAGCCATTACATTGTGCAATCAACATTAAATTCAAAATTAAATGTTTAAAAAAAAAAGTTATCTCTTTAAAGCCACTCACTCGCCTCTACAGCTG
>NW_024678115.1:0-686 GCF_008729295.1 Plectropomus leopardus | reverse complement strand
TCGTCTGGCTGCTTTATGGTTCAAAGTTTGCTTTTTGCTGCAGATAAGAGATGCAGATACTAAAATGTGATTCTACGAAAAGTAAATGATCGATCACAGGAACAAAATAATGAAATATCATTTTTTACTGTCAGATGTTGACACTGTTTCCACGTTGTCTTTCATTTCTGCCCTGAAACGTCACGGAAATGTAACTATTTGGCATCTCGGGTATCATTGAAATTTCCCAATTTCCTACTCGTGACCACGACTTTGGAGAGCCGTTCAGGTGCTCATAACTCGTAAATACGATATTTCAAAGGAGCATGTGAAGGCGACATTATACTTTAAAAAGTTTCTGACCCGTTAAGGTTCCAGTGTGCAGGATTTACATATTGGCAAAAACTGAAAATAACATAAAGTATGTTTTCCTTAGTGTATAATAACCTGAAAATGAGAACTGTTGTGTTTTCGTTACCTCTCTCTTTAGGGAGCAGGTCCTTGTCTACAGAGATCGCCACGTTTAACTGCCATGTTTCTACAGTGGCCCAGAATGGACAAACTAAACACTGGCTGGGACACTCGCGTTTGCATATTTTTGCACTTTTCCATGCCTGAGTCTACCGTCCTGCTCTCGTTCACTAAAATGACATCAAGTTTGCTGCCTGCCAGTGTTGTTTTGAAGCGTGTTCCCCCTTTGAATAGTG
>NW_024678114.1:0-412 GCF_008729295.1 Plectropomus leopardus | reverse complement strand
GGTTTTATTTTATTACTGTTGGCAGTTTTTGCTTTAACTTGATTGAGTTCAACTTTATGTGAAAAAACGTAAAACTTCAATTATAACCCTGGGATATTATTTGCTAAAATCGTTTGAACTCAACAGGTGTGTATTTGGGATGGGTGACTTTTAGTTCCTTTCACACAAATCTGTTGCTCAGCAAAGATATGAAATGCAATCAAAAATATTTATTTAACCCTTTGAAACCTAGGCTAGTTGGACTTTTTTTTTTTTCAAAAACATGGGAAGAAGGTAATGAGCTAAAAAAGAAGAAAGGACCCAGAAGTTAGCAAGGAATCTGTGAAAAGTGCAAAAAAAAAAATTACATGAAAAACAATTAAAAACTAAAAGAATTAAATAAAGATAATAGGAAAAAACAACCAAAAAAGTA
>NW_024678113.1:0-569 GCF_008729295.1 Plectropomus leopardus | reverse complement strand
TGAGACAATATTCAAATGAATACTTTTCAACACCCATATGTTATATGGGTGGATGGATGATGGTCAATATTAACCAGAACTTAGAATAAAAAGCGCTACACCAACACGACCACTGGAAGCTTTTATGAATCCAGCGATGTAATACACTGACCTCTCTTAATAGGATTATTTGACTTACACTTCTGAACTCTGCACTATATCATGTCAATTTTTCAGCCACATTTCGGCCCAGGGCCACAAAGTGTGTAAATGTGTGAGCGACTCACGTGACGTCGCCCGCATAGTGGCGAATCCGGAAGTGTTTCTGGAAGTCCATGGTTTTGTCAGAGGGGCAGAGCTGGAAATGAGAAGATGCTGTGAGTGCAGTGCTAACAGTGTGGATTTTTAAATGTAATATACTATCAATATTTACAGTGATCAGATGTCAGGTTTGAGAGGAGGCCCCTGTTGTTTGTAAAGACTCCAGTGAAGTCTCTGAAGGCTAAACACTGGAGAAACTCTGCTCTCTACTGACTGCAATGCAAAACTGCATCTGTATTATAGCTCATTTTAAAGGACACTGTAGTGAC
>NW_024678112.1:0-398 GCF_008729295.1 Plectropomus leopardus | reverse complement strand
TGTGACGCAGGACAGCCGCGCCGCGCCGCACCGCACCGCGCACTTCGGAGAGCTGCGAGAAGCGGGGAAAAAAGCGCGTCCGTGACTCCGGTCTTCTCTCTGTGACCACTCGACCCTGATGTGAAGATCTATTTCACGGTGGTGACACACTAATCTGAGAGCTGTCCGCAGGAGGAGAGGAACCCGGGCTCCGGAGCGTCAAACCCGGCTGAGCTGCTGGGAGTCGAACCGACACTTGCAGGTGATCCGGAGCGGCAGAAACCTGCTGTTTGGAGGAATTTACCGCTTCTCATCCCGGATCAGGAACAGATCTGTAACTGTGGGAGCAGAAAAAAAGTGGATTTGGATTTATTTTTAAATTTTTTTTCCTCTTTTTTTTTGGTCGGTGGTTTCAGATG
>NW_024678111.1:0-650 GCF_008729295.1 Plectropomus leopardus | reverse complement strand
TCCATCAGCCTGCTCCGCCACCAGGATGACGCCGCAGCCACCCTGACTCCCGGAGACTGTTTTCTGACCAGGTACTGTTCAAGACTGGTTACTGTTCCTGACCAGTTACTGTTCCTGACCAGTTACTGTTTTCTGACCGGTTCCTGTTTGTGACCAGTTACTGACAGATCCTGTTGTCCATCTGCTGATCGGCTCAGTGTGTTTCAGGGCTGCAGGATGCTGAAATCTGAAAAATGAAACAGATCAATCTGTGTGTGTGAACTCAATTTTATTTATAAAGCTCATTATCACAAAACACGGTTTGCCTCAAAGACTATACAGCGTTCAACATCCCTCTGACCCATCGCCTCAGGAAAAACACCAAAATAAAGAAAATCTAGGTATCTGATATGTGTGAGAGGCTCATATCGGCCTATAATATCGACAAACAGAGAATATCGATTGGCCTATATATCCGTCAGGCTCTAATTACAAGCAAATATTACAGTTTATGTAAGTGTTGATAACAGCCACATGTGTATGTTAATAGTGGAGGCATGACTAATAATAATGGCAGTAGAAGATGTCGTCGCGCAGGATCACAGCATCAGTGTAACAGAGCCCCACGACAGAGACGCAGCCACAGACAGGATCACAGCATCAGTGTAACA
>NW_024678110.1:0-812 GCF_008729295.1 Plectropomus leopardus | reverse complement strand
CTTCTTTTTTGAGAAATTTTGGGGCATTTTGTTTTCTTTGAAAAAAAAACAATTTTTATTATTTTTCATTTTTGGAGTTAATATTTTTTTGTCTTTAAAATTTCTGTCTTTAAAATTACACAATATACGAATACAATATAACGGAATACAATTTTTTTCTTTAAAAACTTTTGGCAGGTTTTCTTTCTTTAAAGTTTTTGTGTGACCGTTTTTTTAACACAGGATCTCAGCCGCCGTCATTAATAAACTACCGTACCTAAACTCCAGAATCTGATCTGTCCGTTGGTCAGCGGACGCTGCGGCTGCTGTCTGACATTTAGCCGTTAATGAGAGCTGAGATGAAAGCGGCGGCGGACAGAACGAGTTCACACGCGGCGCCGCAGGTCGCCTCCCGATGCAAATCAGACCCAGAAAAGGGCACAAACGCTTTTCCTCCTTCGTCATCATTAAAACGCCGTCCTGATCTGAGGTCAGACCGCAGCGCACCGCTCAATGTTTAAACGAAACACTGACAGCGAATCCTCTGACCTCTGACCTCTGACAGGAAGCAGCGGCGGTTTAATCAGCGGGTGGAGAGGCGAGCTGTCGGCGGCTCCTCTGAGGTCACAGCGAGCAGCAGCTCTCTGTCAGCGCGGCGCAGACCGGAAACGCTCAGATCACTCCCATCACAAATAACAAATACAGGAGCGCCAGTTTTTTATTTTAATTCAAAACGTTGAAGAAATCAATGCACGAGTGAGCTCGGCGCCGCAGCATTTCAAACTGAAACAGCCACGAAGAGACACGAAACAGCCACGAAGAGACACGAAACA
>NW_024678109.1:0-491 GCF_008729295.1 Plectropomus leopardus | reverse complement strand
TGCAAACAAACATGAAACCACTAGAGGGCAACAATGAATAACAAAACTTAGGAGCAGCCTAAAACTTGTCTGAGGAAGGAGTTCACTTCAGCTGCAGTGTTTGGTGTGAATGGCCTCATTACAGTGGATAAACCACTGTGTACATCATCACAGTATGTAAACGTTTCCAAGTGTCTGTAGATGCAGTGCCTCTCCTTCACCTGAACAGGTACAAACAGCTACAACTGGGAAAAAAAATACTGTCTTTGTAAATGTCCAACTGAAATCTAGAGCTCAAACAATTGCTCATTGAATCAATTTATTATCATAAAATCAATCTAATGATCGATTACATGTTTTACTTGCTTAATCAGGCAAAATTTGTGTGAGAATTTGCTGCTGTTATGTATTTAATATAATTTCAAATAAAATATATGTGTGTTTTTAACTGCTGGATGGACGAAACAGGACAATGTAAGATGAATTTTGATTCTTTTTTTTATCATAGATAA
>NW_024678108.1:0-751 GCF_008729295.1 Plectropomus leopardus | reverse complement strand
CTACCAAACGGTTAATGTGTCACTAAATGGTGTAAAGAAAGTTTCAAAATTACTGTGAGCTGATGTTTTTATGTCTTGCTTTCGGATCTGTTGGACGTCAGACGGACTGCGGGGGACATGCTGGAGTCCGCCTGCGCTCTGTCTCTGCTGGACTTCAAGCAGCTGTCCGTCTGCTGGAGGACTGCGTGAGGACACCAGCAGACCTGAGACCAGCTGAGAGTCTGCAGCTGGACGGTGAGCAGCTCACGTGTTGAGTTCACTTATTAGTTCATTACCTTTTATTGTGTGATCTTTGTACAGGGTTCATACTGTCATGGAAAACCTGGAAAATTCATGGAATTTACAAACAGCAATTTCAAGGCCTGGAATGTTTTGGAAAAGTCATGGGACCGACTTCTTCTCGTCGGCCTTTGACGAGAGTTCATCACTCATGTTGTATTTGATTAATTGTTTTGGTATGTTTGTTTTTACTTGATCACTTTCTGTACTTTTATTGGCTATTTATGTTGTCCAGTACTTTTGTACAGTAACCTTTGTTGTTTTTAAATGTGCTATATAAATAAATTTTGTTTCATGAACCTGAAATTTCTGTTTTTACATCTGTGGCCATGATAAATGATGTCATTTTCGGTGACTTAAAGAAATCTTAAAGAAAACATGGCTTTCAAACCAAAAATTTTTAAAGAAAAAATTGGCCTTTTTTTCTTTAAAAATAACTAACTAATTAATTAATTAATTAATTAATTAATTA
>NW_024678107.1:0-692 GCF_008729295.1 Plectropomus leopardus | reverse complement strand
GATTGGCTGTCTCATTTCAAAATTTTACTAGACCAATTCTGAAAAAAACACATGGATTTTGCGCCTCCACACCATTTTACCAATAACATCAATATAAGAGTGCAAGACAAATTGTGTTGTGGTGCAATTTCAAACAAAGTCAGTTCAATGCGTTTATTAAAGTAATCAGTAATTAGTGTAAACCAGATAGTGTTTTTCAGCTAATATGATATGGCCCTCCATTTCAGACTATCAGGTTCTATCCATACTCTACCTATGTGTGTCAAATATCACCAAATAAGAACTCTGTGCCAGATCTCTGTCCAGATTTGCTTAATCTCTGCAAGAGAATTCCACAGATTTTGGTGATTTCATTGAAATTACCTGATTTTTTAAATTTAGCTTCTTCTTTTTCTGTCTTCTTCTGGGGTGCCTGGTAGCTCAGTAGGCAGAGAGGGCGCCCCCTGTACCGAGGCAATGTCCTTGTCGCAGCGGCTGCAGATTCGCTTCCAACTCGTGGCCCTTTGCTGTATGTCATCCCTTCTCTCTCACCCTGTCAAGCTTACACTCTGTCCTGTCAAATAAAGACAAAAAATGCCAAAAAATAACTATAAAAAAGATGTTTTAAATGTTTGTAGTTTATGAAAAAGGACTGGGCCATGATAAAAAAAAAAGTTTGATTTCAAGAATGAAGACATAATATTATGAGAAAG
>NW_024678106.1:0-2762 GCF_008729295.1 Plectropomus leopardus | reverse complement strand
ATTTTATATTTGTGTTTTGGGGTCTGATGTTTTCTTTCTTTCTTGTTAAATTTCTGTGCACTTTTACACTTTATGTACACTTTTTTCTTGCTTAACATATTTAATGCAGGACTTTGTGTTGAAACAGAGTATTTACTTGAAAGATGCTTTGGTAATTTTATCCAATTAAAGGACCTGAATACTTCTTCCACTACTGTCCATCACTAAACATCTGCCCAGAACAGTTGACAGAAAACAGAGAGGGGGGGGGGCGTGTCAAGATGGCGGAGTGAGCGGTCTAACTTTCTGCAGGCTCCGATACCTCACTTCCAAAGACCCTTAAAAAATTACATTAATAACCACAGTCAAGCTTAAAAACTACTAAGCTGGCATTGTGCGGAAAGCCCCTACATCAAGTCGGCTTACTTTGGCTTGTCATACGTTTGCTATCTTCACATAGCCTAAGCTAACATGGCCGGAGCTAGCAAAGAACACTGCTACTCATTAGCCGCTCTTCAACAAGCATGTGATGACGATGGCATAGACTGGATGGACCAACAAGAAAGTGAAGAAGCGTCTCAAAACAAGACTCCTGACACACGGCCAGACAGGCTACATACTCCGCTGAAAAGTCCGAACCCGAAGAAAATGAAGAAGACGTCAGCCCAGGATGAGATCTCTAACAGCGTCCTTCTTAACGCCATTCAGAGTCTCACCCGTAAGTTCGATACCCAGAATGATCATATTCAAGCGTTTGAATGGCAGCTTAAGGAAAATACTGAAGCGGTTGTCAAGATCAAAGAGTCGGTTGACGCTAACACGTCGGCCCTGAAAGGAATAATAGAAGACGTGGATAAGCTAAAGAAGCAGGTGGTTACACTACAGAAGGAGAATGAAGCTCTGCGTGAATCGTGCCTGGAGCACGCACGTTACAAACGGAGATGGTCGCTACGGCTGAACGGCGTCCCTGAGAGGGAGGGGGAAAACACCCGAGAAGAAGTGATCAAGATCCTGACCAAGGTTGTCCCTCTCTCTGCTGAACACCTGCGAAACACGGTGGATGTTGTACACAGGCTGGGCCAGAAAGTGAGAGCCGACAAACGCAGGTAGATCATGCTACAGTTTTCTATGAGATCTGTCCGCGATCAAGTTTGGAGGTTGTCCAAGAATGCCAAGATTTGTAACGAGATGAAAATTCGCTTCAGAGAGGACTTCTGTAAAGAGGACCGAGAAGCCCACGCTCGTCTCTGGCCAAAAGTGGAGGAAGCCAGGAAAAGGGGACTAAAAGCCTATCTGCGAGATGGACACGCTGTCATTGACGGCCGCCGTGTGACTGTTTGAAGGAGAAAACAAACAAACAAACAAACAAACAAACAAAAAAGCATCGTTCCTGCCCTTGTCACAAACTGATGAAGGTACACTGAAGATGCTTCAGCCAATGTTTCTACATTTATGACGAGGTAGACCAAAATATAAAGGTGCTGTGCGCCAGCTTTAAGTTTAATACTTTAAATTGTCTGCTATGTTTAAAAAGCGTTATTCCTCATAGGTTACTATTGAGGCTTTCCAATGTTTGACTGTTGGTTAAATTTGCTATACTAAATGTTTTAAAGGGTCATTGTTTACATTAATCCTGCACTTGAGTTATTGAACGCACTCAGGTTTTTCTATATGGTATTTTCTTTATTGTCGTTAAATGTCAGAGGTTTAAGGAACAGCACAAAGCGCAAGGCAATATTTCTTTTCTGCAAGGAGCAACCCAGAATTAATTTTTTTTTTTTTCAAGAGACACACTCTATTGATTCAGATGTCAGTCACTGGAAACTCCAATGGGGCTGTGGTGACACATTTTTCTCCCACGGCACTTCACATTCAGCAGGTGTAGCAATTCTAATCAAACAACTTGACGGCAATGTTATTTACCATACAGGTGACATAGAGGGTCATTGGCTGATGGTTATAATTGAACACAATGATTGTAAATACATTCTGGTTAACATTTATGGTTTTAATAATCGTGCCAGAAACAAGAGACTGCTTTCTGATTTAGGTGCCATGATAGATAATTGGAAGAATATATACTCATCAGACAAAATAATTGTTGCAAGCGATTTTAATGTAGTCCCAGACGAATGGCAAGACAGAGATCCCACCCAGTTCACCACTCACTCTTTTAATCCTTTGATATCTGATTTTTCCAAATCACTTGATCTTATTGATATATGGCGTAAACTGAATCCTGATAAAAAACAATACACATGGAGTAGCAACTTAAGACTGACTCATTGCTCTAGACTTGATTTTTGGTTAATAACTAACAATTTAGTCGAAATATCTTCAAATTGTGATATTTGCCCTTCTCCCCTTACCGACCACTGTGTTATTACACTCTCTATTTTACCCACTAACAGTCCTCCTCAACCCAGGATGTTCCACTGGAAATTTAATAGCAATCTTTTAAAATCCACATCATTCTGCAAAAGGATCTTATCCTTAATTAGTGAGGTGAATTACAAAGTGATTCATCCCCCATGAACAAATGGGAGTGGTTCAAGTATAATGTAAGAATAATTGGAATCCAAGAAGGTAAAAAACAGGCTGATTGTAGAAGAAAACAACAGCTAGACATTGTATCCAAGATCAATTATCTGTGTAATCAATCCCACCTGGACGACGATAGTAATATTGAACTCCAGCAGCTGCAGTCTAAATTAGATGACCTTTACACAGAAAAGGCAAAAGGAGCATTCATTCGCTCAAGAGCAAGATGGATTGAAGAGGGC
>NW_024678105.1:0-685 GCF_008729295.1 Plectropomus leopardus | reverse complement strand
TTATTGTGCACATAAAGCTGGCATTACCTCGACATCCATCCTGACACGCAGACTGTTTACATGTCCGCTATTATCTGCAGACTGTTTAGAAAAGGATGACAGTTATGTGTCATTGGATATGTTCCCTCTGGCTGTAACAGAAAACATATGTAACAGATTTGAACATATTTATGAAAGTTCTTATGAGGCTTTAAAGGGGCAATAAAAACCAGGGACAAGGGGTTACACACAAGGTCAGGGTAGAGGTTGTGTGAAAAAGAGACTCAATGTGCCCTGACTTGTTAAAGATGTGAGCTGTTCAGTAATGGAAGGTTGAGTTCAATGCTAATACGACCTGCTATACGCTTTGTCAAAACACTGCTGAGGGAGTGGAGAGAAAGTAAAAGCTGTTTGCATTCCTTCTGGCTCTGTGTTTCACCAGTACAAATGTGAAGACAGCGTACTCCTAAACACTTACAGCAACTCTGCATTATCTCACAGCGTGATGATGTCAGCTTCTGGGAGCCGGCAAATATGGATTCACTGTGGTCTTTTTCTCGAACTGACCAAATAACGCTGATTAATGCCATTACAAGTGCATTTTCCTAAAGTGATTAATTATCCACTTATCTGGGAGTTATTTACAACTTCATTGGAATTGTCTTTGTCTCTACAGTTATAGCATCTAAAAAGTTTTCCTTTTTTT
>NW_024678104.1:0-420 GCF_008729295.1 Plectropomus leopardus | reverse complement strand
GCAGTGGAAGTCCTCATTTTTATGAGATTTCTGTTTTCGCAGTCACATGTTTCACCGTCCTCATTTGTTCCAAAAGTTTGAGATCAGCGGCCTTTATTTAGATTGCCTTAGCTTAGCTAATTAACCATTTAAAACCTTAGCAAACTGGCTTGATTTTTTTTTTCAACAACATGGGAAGGAGGAACTTCACAAGAAATTGTCCAAAAAATACCCCGAGAAATAAGTAAAAAGTTACACAAAAGTTGCCCGAAACTAATTTTAAAAATATTAGAAAGAAATACATGAAAAGTTACTAGATTACATGAAAATAAGCCAAAAATAGCAAGAAAGTAGTAATAAAAAAAGAAAATGATCTAAAAATAGGAAAAAAAACCCCATCAGCAAAGTAGTTATGAGAAAATAATTTTTAAAAAAGCAAGA
>NW_024678103.1:0-557 GCF_008729295.1 Plectropomus leopardus | reverse complement strand
AATAGTTTATCACTTATTAGGAAATCTGCCTTGGTGTTTGGTGCATAAAATAAACATAATAAGGGGAAATAAAAGTAAAGGTAAAGTACTGCAACGATCAAGACAACGGAAAAGCAAAAACACAATAATGTGTTTGTCTCAATAATTAAGTGCTTAAGCTACCCTGGGGAGTTTTTTTTTTTTTTTAGAGCTGTCACATTTATTATTTCTCACCAAAACACTGGGTTTATTCACCAGTATCTTCCTAAATTTTTTGTCTTAAATTTGCTCTAAATAAAGGTCCTACGTCAGATTTATGACATGTTCTTAAACCACAGAATTTTTCCCACCTGTGTTCCTATAATGATGAATTCTCTTGTTGTTGTAAGTTGATAGCACGTGCCAGTTTATCCTAATTAGCAAAGATAGTAGCCCCTCAAATCCCCTTAAAAGGACATGAGACTGCAGGGACATGTGCACACATAAACTGTAGAGGAAGAGAAGTTTCGAGAATTAAGTCAAGAATGCTTAGCCGAAAGTCTAAAGAGGGTGGAGTGCCAGACTCTACACAAAAAAAA
>NW_024678102.1:0-562 GCF_008729295.1 Plectropomus leopardus | reverse complement strand
TGTAGGGGGCTTTGTTTTTAGGTGCTAAAATCCATTTTGCTGTTGTCTTTGTCCACAGCAGTACATCGCTTAGCTATCGCATGATACTCCAGCCAGCTCCCGCAATCCAAGGGCGTGCGAACAGACAACTAATGCAGCTAGTTCATTGACCTTAGTATCTCATACAACCCCACTTCAAAAGATCAAAACTATCCCTTTAACAAGGGCTAAAAAAATGTTTTTGGGAACTAAAAATATAATAGATCCAGTCATGTTTTGGGATACGTTAAATTTTCTTCTTTTTTTTTCTTTTTTTTGGTGTAAAAATTTGTGTCGGATCATTTTTCTCATGCAGAAATGGATAAATTAACTAAAATGTCATGTGCCCTTCCCTCAGGTCCAGCTGGTGCAGACAGTGGTTGATGGCGTCAACTACCTTATCGAGTGTGAGAAGAGACTGGAAAGAGGTCAGGACATCAAGGTGCCCCCACCTGTCAAGTATTTTAAGTAGACACAGATCCCTGACCCTACCCCACAAACCTTTGGGCACACACACATGCACAAACCCACCCACCCCCCCCCC
>NW_024678101.1:0-418 GCF_008729295.1 Plectropomus leopardus | reverse complement strand
CGCAATGATGCCGCGTCGGATCCGCGTCTTGCTGCTGCTGCTGCTGCTGCACCTGGCCGTGCTGCTGCAGGGCGGGACGGCCGGTGCGGGCCGCCGTGTCCGAAAAAAGGCCACCAGGACCCGGCCGTGCCTGGACCTGCCGGAGGAGATCCTGGAGCAGATGTTCGGGCGCCTTTCGGTGGGAGTGATGAGTGCTTTCCACCACGCGCTACAGCTGGAGCCGCAGGACAAACTCAACCTGACGTGCCCGACCGCCGCACGGTCCCAGACCGACAGCAAGATCCGCCTCCCGGTCAACCTGCTCAGCATCTCCCCCTGGGCCTACAGGTGAGAGCACGTGCAGATACGACAGTACGGTTTTAAAAACTGTGAACTGTTCTGTGAATGAAAAGCATCGCAGTTTGTTTTTTAATCTGAG
>NW_024678100.1:0-508 GCF_008729295.1 Plectropomus leopardus | reverse complement strand
GCAACATGTCAAAGTATCCCTGCCTACACTGAATACTGAACCCCAAACTGCTCCCGATGCTGCGTCACTGTAGTGTTGAGTGCGTGCGTGTATGGTTACCGAGTAGCAGGTACAGTAGCCTTGGCCACCAGTGTGTGAATGTGAGACTGGAAAAGCACAAAACAACTGCAGTCCATTTACCATATATTACATAGACTGATGACAGTGAGGAGAAATGTGTCGCTTTAGCAGCAAATAGGATTCAGTTTCACAGCAGAGGAATAGAGAGCCGGAGTCCCCCCCTTTTAATGTCCCTCATGGGACATCTATCAGAAAAAATATGTATGGTAGTCAAGAGCAAGGGACAAATACATGTCATTGACAAAAATACATACTTTTTTTTCCGAGATAAGGTCCCATAATGGGGAGGGAATTCACCTCTCAGTATGTAAATGTTGGTCATTAGGGATGTTAATAATAAAACATTGAACTGTTAACTGTCAATAAGAATTTTGGCAGTTAAACAAGT
>NW_024678099.1:0-680 GCF_008729295.1 Plectropomus leopardus | reverse complement strand
ACTGGAAAAAAAATAGAGAACATTTTCCAGGAAAAGGTTGTTTTAATATATACAATTTAAAGTTAGGGAAAAAACCCTAGTTCTCTTCTATTTTCTTGCTTCTGTTTGGGACATGTGTCTGGTTAACTTTCTCATTGCGTCTGCTTTTGAAAGACATCAGACCAATCTGCTCAGGTTTCAGAGGGTCAGCCGCATCACGATTGGCATGATAATACCGACAGCACCACTTTCAAGCCATTATTGGTTGATAACGTGCAGATATTATTGTGCATCCCTGTTAAAATAGTATTACCCAGAAAAATAGTTTTAATGATCATTTCAACCATTTTAAATCTTTTCCTCTGTCCCTAGTTTAAACGCGTGGGAGACTTTTGTCCATTAAAATCCAATGAGAGCGTCTCTCTCTCCATCACTCCCTCTCTTCCTCTCCTCCTCTCCCTCTGGTGTCTCTGTCTGGACTCTTCCTCCCTCTGGTGTCTCTGTCTGGACCCTTCCTCCCTCTGGTGTCTCTGTCTGGACCCTTCTTCCCTCTGGTGTCTCTGTCTGGACTCTTCTTCTGTTTGGTGTCTCTGTCTGGACTCTTCGTCTCTCTGGTGTCTCTGTCTGGACTCTTCGTCTCTCTGGTGTCTCTGTCTGGACTCTTCCTCTCTCTGGTGTCTCTGTCTGGACTCTTCGTCTCT
>NW_024678098.1:0-308 GCF_008729295.1 Plectropomus leopardus | reverse complement strand
AAAACAATATATATCTTTATAAAATCATTAACTTCTTCCTGTGTTTTGAAATCAAGCTAATTTGCTCAGGATTTTAAGAGTTAAAATTCTACAAAAAAATGTGAATTTGTGAGAAAGTGTCTGGAGAAAAACATATGTAATTTCATGATTAATTAAGAAACGTTTTGTGATAAGCAGTTTTTGTCTCTGTCCCTGCCAGCTGCGCTCCTCCTGCTGAGTGTCCTCACACTGTCCGTCCTGCTGAGAGCCTGAGAGGACGAGTTTGAGATCAGACGGACACGATGAAGACAGAACAAACCTCAGTGTCA
>NW_024678097.1:0-623 GCF_008729295.1 Plectropomus leopardus | reverse complement strand
CACAGAGGTGTAAATGTCTCATCAGTCTGTGTGTCTTATGTCCATCACAGAGGTGTAAATGTCTCATCAGTCTGTGTGTCTTATGTCCATCACAGAGGTGTAAATGTCTCATCAGTCTGTGTGTCTTATGTCCATCACAGAGGTGCCTGACGCTCCCAAACAGCCCACAGTGAAGGAGGTTTATCACGACTCGGCCCTCATCAGCTGGGAGCCTCCTGCTGACGGAGGAAAACCAATCACAGGCTACATTGTGGAGAGGAAGGAGACCATGGCCAAGAGGTACACACACACACACACACACACACACACAAGACAAACAATCGACACAGGATCACATGATAAAATGTGACGTGTGGAAATGGAGATTAGAAACAACGATCGGCTGCTGACGTTTGTTTCCAGGTGGGTTCGCTGCAACACGGACCGGATCTACCCGAAGGTGGAGTACTGGGTGACGGAGCTGCTGCAGGGCTGCGAGTACGAGTTCAGAGTCAGCGCTGAGAACGTGGTCGGCGCCGGAGACCCGAGCCCGCCGTCCAAACCCGTCTTCTCCAAAGACCCCATCGGTGAGTCCTCCAGCGGAGCTCTGTTAAATCTCCATCACCCCGTCCATCCATCACTAA
>NW_024678096.1:0-772 GCF_008729295.1 Plectropomus leopardus | reverse complement strand
TCAAACAGATTTTCTTGGGTTTCAGAAGTTTAAATGTTTGTGAAATACGTCTGAATGTAGCGCAAGAAATCTGACGACGATCCAGGCGTTTAAGGGTTAAGTGGACCTTGTTGTGATGATTGTGGGCTTTGTAGTTTTTTTCATGTTATTTGCAGTTTCCAACACTAATATGGATCTTAACTCTGTTCTTTGGTTGCATTTCCTTCCTGTTTATTTAACATGTTGTGGTATAAAGTCCTTCAGAGGCCAGTTGTAAGGTTCAGGATCAGGATTAGGATCCGGATCCGGATCCGGTCCAGGCCCAGGTTCAGGATCAGGGTCAGGATCAGGTTACTTTATATGTAGGTGGATTTGTTTTGCAGTATAAAGTGTGAAAGGCATCCACAGACAACATCCAGGACGAAAACATGACAGAAAGATAAAAAAACAAAAACAAAAGTGAGATAAAACATCCAAAAAATAAAACAGTTGAAGTGCGTCAGTGCTGCTAATCAAAATGTTAAATTTATAATAAATAACAATAAAACAGTAAAACTATAAATTAAAAAAAAAACTTCAATAAAAAAAGAAAAGGGGAATAAATAAATCCTAAAGTCGGGCTCTGAAATGGTGTTGTGCAGGTGCGTGCAGCCCTCCTCCTCTCTGCGTTCACCTCTGACCTGAAGCTTTTTTGGGGTTTGTTTTTACTGATTTTGTAAAATGAGGCGATGACACACTAACAGACTGAGCGAGTGTTACCGTGACCTCAAACAGAAACCGAAACACAGGATCG
>NW_024678095.1:0-2081 GCF_008729295.1 Plectropomus leopardus | reverse complement strand
ATTTACATCAATTACTTCAATTATCACTTTACTGGAATCTGTCAAACCTCCCTGATCTTTGGCCTCGATTCTTAGTTCGTACTTTTTGTCTTTTTCATAGTCAATTAAACCAGTTGTTAAGATTATACCCGACTTTCCATCCACCGTAAATAAATCCCCGAGACCACTATTGAGATCTGAAAAATAATACGATACAATACTATGTGACCCGAAGTCTGCGTCACTAGCATTTACAGTGGTGACGTAAGTGTCTCTGGGTGCATTTTCCATCACTGTAGCTTTGTACACAGACTGATTAAAAACAGGCGCATTGTCATTAGCATCAAGAACAGTGATGTCTATATTTACTGTACCAGATCTCTGCGGAGTTCCGCCGTCCACTGCTATGAGCTTTAGAGAAAGATGAGGATTTGTCTCCCTGTCGAGGGGCTTCTGAAGCACCATCTCTGCATATTTCTTTCCATCTGCATTAGAGATTTGTTTTAGAACGAAATTCTCATTCTCGGTCAAAAAATATTCTCTTAGTCCATTAACATCCACATCTGGGTCTTCTGCACTAGTCAGTGGAAAACGAACGCCAATATTAGCTGATTCGCTGATTTCAAAATTGATGTTATTTCTTTTGAATGTCGGCGAATGATCATTTATATCTGTTATTTCAACTGTAATTTGATGCAACTCCATCGGGTTTTCTAAAATCACCTCAAAGCTGAAACTACACGGTGTCACGTCTCCGCAAAGCTGTTCCCGATCTATTCTCTCTTTCACGATTAAAATCCCTTTGTCTGTCTTCAGCTCGGTGTACTGGATGCTCTCTCCGGTCACGATACGGGCCCGACCAGAACGGAGCCGTTTCAGATCCAAACCGAGGTCCTGTGCTACATTACCGATCAGAGAGCCCTTCTTCATCTCCTCGGGGATGGAATATCGGATATGCCCTCTGACCATATGGTTGAGAGAAAAAAGGAGGAAGAGCAGCAACAAATTCTGTCCGCAGTCAAAGCGCCATTTTACGCACCGAGAGTAGTATGGTATTCCACATGCCATGACAAAGGAAAAATATACTCTGCAACGATCCAAGCACTGCAAAACTCGGAATGTAATCTAAAGGACAAATGGTGTCGACTACCCAATAATCTCTATGTATCTGAATGGAGATATCGATAAAAGCGAGTATGTTTTCCTTAAATGTCAGCCAACATACTGCACAGCATCTCCTTATCTCTCATAAAACATGGTGATAAGGGAGGGGACTGTGTGGTGATGTTTTAGAGATTGTTTGGTTGACCAACAGCGTCGCTTAGAGTCCAAAATAAGTAACTCCAGGCATCATGGAACCATATACAGGAATAATAAAAGGTTTTTTAAACTTGATTAATCGATGATAAAATAATTTTAAAAAAACTGTTAGCACAGTATTGCCAAAAAACAATAAACCTATTATACAAAATAATGTCACCCTGAGATCGACACTGTTGTTTTTATGTAATTAACGATACAAAATATGCAAAAGTGGAAATACATACAGCATTACAATGCCCGATATGCAAAGTAACCAGAACGAATAATAACCACTCTGTCATTAGTTGCGAAAGTTGTACTGAATGCGAGCAGTGAAGGGAGAATTTAAGCCTGTCACTCAGTGACTGCATATTAAGAGACTCCTGAGATCGCACATTGTAAAAGTGCATTTATTAACGAACAAGATAACAAGCCGCGTTAACTCAATATGCTGCTAAGACAAACCGATGTGTATGAGAAACACAAAAACAGCAGTATCCCTATGAAGATGCAAAAATGGGGTGCTGTCCGTGGTGCTGAAGAAAACGGTAAAACGTGCAACAGGTCAAATCAAATACAGAGCAAGAAATAACAACACAGGCACGGAGCTAGAACATTATTTAACTGACCTCGAGAGGAGAGTCTGGCTCATCCAGGATGCTCTTTTCACTCTGTAGCCGCTGCATCGTCCCTGTAGAACTGGGGTCCATTATCAGCACGTTCTGACTACCGGCTCTGCCGAACTTACAGTCACTCTTTCTGGAGTCAGTCGTCCTGCACACCTCGTAATTGTACACGTG
>NW_024678094.1:0-411 GCF_008729295.1 Plectropomus leopardus | reverse complement strand
TTTTTAAATTGATAATTCAATATTTTGTTGTGTTGGAGCGATTTCTGGTTTTTTTACTTTGCTTCCAGTTAGATTCTGCCTTCACATGCTCATTGGAAATATTGTATTTATGAGTTACGGGCACACGAACGGCCCTCCGAAGTCAAAATTACCTGTGGGAAATTTTGGAAATTTTGATGATACCAGAGTTGCCGAGTTGTGATGTTTGTGATACGTTTTCAGGGCAGCAGAAATGGCAGAAAGCACGGAGACAGTGTCAGAAATTGATGGTACAAAAATATAGATTTGGTTATTTTGTTCCTAGTTGCTCTCATTTACTTTTAGTAGTTGCACATTTTAGTATCTGCAGCTGTTAGCTGCAGCAGGAAGCAAACTTTGAACTAAAAGTATACTAACACTGACAAAAATGTT
>NW_024678093.1:0-365 GCF_008729295.1 Plectropomus leopardus | reverse complement strand
GAAACCACCGAAAAAAGGCACGAGACAACAGACACCGTTAAGCCAAGTTGAGCGAACCGGACCGAACCGGATCCTACCGTTGGACCGGCGGACGATGTTCTCCAGGAAGGTGTTCTGAGGGGCCACGAGACCCCGCCGTCCTCCCGCCATCCTGCCGTCCTCCTGCAGCGCGAGGCAGAGCCGCTTCCCGCCGCTCACATATCTGATGCTGCACGAGCCTCGCGCGCCGAGGAGTAGCAGCCTCGCTCTGCCTCACGCGCTCTCTCTCTCTCTCTCAGCGGGCTCCTCATTGGCAGATGGTTTCAGCACGCGCTCACAGAGGAGACACCGCGAGACCGTCTGAGGGCCAGAGACAGAGACAGACA
>NW_024678092.1:0-347 GCF_008729295.1 Plectropomus leopardus | reverse complement strand
AACAAACTAAAAGCCATCTCCGGGAAACAATGTGACCTAATGTTTTTTTTTGTTTTAACGGTTTACATGAGTATTTAACGTTTAAGCCGCATTTATGCGACAACCGTAACAACAGGGTGAAGTTTAGCTTTCGCAGTCAGTAAGATGCTTCCGTGTTTGGGTCGCAGCCTGTCGCGCTGATTGGCTCACTGCAGGATGACGTGTATCTGTCTGATTTATACATTCGTGCACATAATTAAAACTTTTTTTAATGTTGGAAAGTTGACTGAAATTTAAATGATTTTGATTTTCGGAAAATATGCAACATTAAATGAAAAGATACCCTACTTTATTCAAATTCTTTATGA
>NW_024678091.1:0-510 GCF_008729295.1 Plectropomus leopardus | reverse complement strand
TGTTGCTATGGTTTACTGTAGTTTGATTAATGCTATTAGTGAAAACAGTGTAATTTAAGGTCCATTTACAAGAATTTTTGGGTTGCAAGATTCACAAAATGTCCTAGAGATTTTAAATTGTCTTTTTTGTCAAACTGCTTTTTACAATGAACTCTAAAAGTACTAAGCTCTGCAAATGCAAATAGCACTAGTAGCACGGTAATGGAACTGCACTTCTTTAACTGAGCTTAACCCTTAAAACCTGAGAAAACTGACCTGATTCAAGAACATAAGAGGAAGGCAATGAGGAATTTTACAAGAAATGACCAAAAGCTATTGAAAAAGAAAAGAAAAGAAAGAAAAATGCAAACAAGGAAATGACCTGACCCCTAAAGAAGCACTAAAAATAGAAAATAGATTTTTTTTAAAAATCTCTAACATAATTTTAAATACATGTTTATAACAATTATAAACAGCATTTTCAGTATATATATATATATACACACATATACACACATGCACATATATATA
>NW_024678090.1:0-416 GCF_008729295.1 Plectropomus leopardus | reverse complement strand
AGATAATTGTTTTTATTGTGAAATAATATTTAAAAAATGTCACAACAAGTTGCATTCTTATAGCAATGTAAAAAGTTAACAAAACACATAAACATACTTACACAGGGATGTATAAACGAATTCCTCTTAAAATGAACGACAACCCCTCTTCACTTTGCATGTGCATCCGGGTTCATGTCCACACATTCTCTGGTTTCGCTCCTTCGCGCTGTTTTACGTGTCGTCACTCATCAGGTCTGGATAAGGTTGCCAGGTTTGCAGTAGTAAAATTTATTAGCATTTCACAGGTTGACCACTCAATACATGAACTGAATAAATATTACTTGATAATGTCATTGACATTTACATTTTTAAAGAAGGTTAAAAAAAATACAAGTAAATACCAAGTAGCACATTAAGAAATATGTCATTTTTTT
>NW_024678089.1:0-327 GCF_008729295.1 Plectropomus leopardus | reverse complement strand
CAACAAAAAACCACTCATAGTGAGATCAGTGGTCGTTAAAAGTGCTCACAGGAGGATATTTTCAGAAAGCTTTCACACAGAAAAACATGTCCTGAACTAGATAAAACATAAATAAACGGACTAATAAACTCTGCATATGACATAAAACTGTGTTTTTTTGGTGTTTCTTCTGTATATACTTTTTAAATAATTTCTAGTTTATTGTTATTTTTAGTTTTCTAGAGCTGTTATACTTTTCAGTAGCACAACGACTTACCAAACAAAAATTAATCAAACCAAACTGTGAGCAGAATGAGAGATTTTATGATTGACTGCATCTTTGCTGAG
>NW_024678088.1:0-752 GCF_008729295.1 Plectropomus leopardus | reverse complement strand
AAAATGAATAAAATTAACCATTTAGTCCATGTATGTTTTCTTTTTTTTATACCACAAGTGAAATTACATCATATCATTTCTGGTATCACCTGTAATAAATGACATCATTGGTAAGTACCCTCAGTCTTTTGTTAAAACACACAAATAAAAGAATGATCATCACAGTTCATTAAATTTCTGAAAATATTCTCTTTTAAAACAGGCTGAAGAAGGTCTCTGGATTCTCACTGTCCTCTTCCTCCAGCTGGGCGTCACCACAGAAGCGTGGAGGGATGAGCTGTTGCGGGTCTACCAGTCCATTGACGTTGTTGAAGAAGCTGAAGGTGAGAATACAAAATGTTACTTGTCTTTGTGCTAAACTGAGCTAAGCTAAGCTAACCATCTCCCTGCTTCTCATCAAAGAAGTAAAAAACTGAAAAAAAAATGAAAAAAAGAAGAAAACACCCAACTCAGCAATGTCAGAAATCATGATCCGGTTACTCAAGACAATCAGCAGACCTTGTTGTGGGCAGTTTCATATGGGATTTTTTTTCTACCACAAATGACATCAAGGAAGTGCTACAAAACTATTATTTTATGTTGTCTGTAATATAATTTGAAACATATATGTTAATTCAGCAAAAAAATTACCAATAAATCTTTTGTCTGCCTTCTTCTGCCTTAATTAAAGGGAATACAGATATAGTTTTCTGGACAATTCCCCAATTTTTAAAAAAAATAATATCTAATAATCCCCGACCTTTTGCTTATTT
>NW_024678087.1:0-826 GCF_008729295.1 Plectropomus leopardus | reverse complement strand
GGCAGACAGAGTCACCTCTGAATAAATTTATCTTCACAGTCTGTGGACGGCGCCCTGAGGCTGAGAAACGGTTAAAAAGAGCGACTGTGTTTACCGATTGTTGTGGGTTGTTTAAGTGCAGTCGAATGTTTCACACCACAATTACAGGGACAGTAACCGAAGTCAGCACTTAAGGGAGGAGATCAGCAACCTTTGTGCCTCATAAAGAAGCCAATTAATGCATAACCATTATAAAATCTGACAAAAACATGCATGATGCCCAATAGTTATGGCTGCGACTTTATATAAACAGAGACACACCTGGACAAAGTCAGCATCATACATTACCTATTTTGTTTGCTTTCCATATTTAACAAACTTTTTTTGTTGCCGTTGTTTGCTGCTTTTGTTGAATATCTTTATAGTCAACCAGGAGATTTTTGTTTTGTCAATGTGAAAAGTTGGATTTGGGTGTTTTTGAGCTCCATCTGAAGTTTGGTGCAAATACACATTTTCTATAATGAGTTAAAGCCGTTTATTGGATATTGTTGTGGGTGTTTTTTTTAGTAGACAATTTGACAAAAACACTTTTTAGGGAGATGAGGCAGTCTCATTATCTAAAGCTGAAAACAAAAATTCCACGAATTAAGTGATCTTAAAATTAATAGACTTGTGGACCAGGGGTTGGCCAATGGCCCCTTTCCTACTCCCTGCCTTTAAGCACTGTGAATTTACTCTGATTGTCATGATGACACCATTCAAATTGCTTGTAAGGCTGGGAATCTCACAGTTTAGACACAATTTAAAGCTCATTTTAATCATGAACAGTTCCAAATTTATTTCATTA
>NW_024678086.1:0-516 GCF_008729295.1 Plectropomus leopardus | reverse complement strand
ATGGCTTTGTATTGTTTTGTTATTATTATATGTTTGTGCTCCATACCATTTATCATGGTCATGAGCCGTATAAATGAAATGTATTAATTAGTGAAGTGAGGTGCTGGTAGTTAGACTTCATGCTGACCTAACAGGCTGCTGAATGTTGCCTTCGTCTTTCTGCCAAAGAGCATATTTTTCAAAATGTAAAAAATCGCCTTAACAGTAGTTCATTCACAGACACAATTAGGCTATAAGAACAAGTCTTGATCCAAATGTTAACAAAATTATAACACAAGATTGCAATGTTAAATTTTAGTGCTCACATCAGTTTTCTGATGCTGTGGCCAACACTCACAGAGTAAACGTGAAAGGCATAAAAATAGCCTTATTGTCATTTAAAGAAGAGGTGACAGACGTAGGGGAACTTAAGTGGAAAGCAACCTGTCAGTAGTTATAATATATGAGTGTGAATGCTTCTGGTTTGTTTCTCCACCGTAAGGCGGAGGTGTTAAAACCATAGGTTTTGAATGCAGT
>NW_024678085.1:0-951 GCF_008729295.1 Plectropomus leopardus | reverse complement strand
TTTTTTTTTCCTGTCGCCAGCTTTTGTGCTGAATTCAGCTAAACCTGTCTGTAGGCTACAGACTTCAAACAAGTGAAACTGACATTAATCCTCTTCAGTCTACCAAAGCAAACAATTTTCTTTAACTAGATGTGTGTTTTTCTATAAGAAAAGTCACCAGTATCTTTTTTATCTTAAGAAATTCCCAAGAAAACACTGCTCTAAGAACTGTCTTTACATTTAACACCAGAACTCTCTTTGAAATTGTAGGTTTTGTAAATACAGCCACTGCTTCTGGATGTAGTTAAATCTGCATTTGTGGTGGCCACACTGTGCAGTGATCTCTTACCCATTTATCAGACATGCAATTGAACCATGTGATCATATCTCTGATGAAATATAAAGGACAAAGTTATCAATGCAAATGATCAGATATCATTTCAGATCAGATATATTATCAGATCTGATAATACATCTGTTAACTGGTGATAAGATCAGAAACTCTTTGTGCTATTTTTCTTGATCAGGAAATTGCATCCCAAAGCAAAATACCTGTTTTAGTTTCCTTTTTTAATCCATACCGCTGGAAGATCAATCGAACAGATTTTACGACATTATTCAACAGACCTCACTCTTTTATGACTTCATTTCAGTTTGTTTGTTTTTTATAATTTGTAAGACTGATGGTGACTCATTAGTTATGTATTAAGTAATCACTTTAATCCCTCCCTTTGAGGCCTATCCGAGATCCGGCCAAAGTCTAAGCCCAAACACTTTACTGTTGCATTTGGTGTGGCTCTGTGAATATGGTGCATTCCTGTCCAGAACAGTGACTAATGTACTGGATAAAAATCTACAACAAAACACTGCAATGAATTGTCACTGGTATTCAGTTTCTGTGATTGCGCTTTGTGAATACAAAGCAGGCTGGTTAAGAAAACTCTATAACAACTTTCAGAGCTCAAAATCAAT
>NW_024678084.1:0-1064 GCF_008729295.1 Plectropomus leopardus | reverse complement strand
ACTTTTTCTTCTGTGTTTTTCTTCTTTTTGTTGTCATTTATCTTTTGTTGCATTTGTCTGGATAATGTTATTTTAGTTCTTTTTTGCTTTTCTGCTTTTTTTGTCATTATTTGTTGTTATTCGGTTTTATGTGTGTCCAACTAAAATAAAAATCACTTTTAAAAAAAAAAATACAGTTGAAACATCTGAAGTTGAGAGGGATTGTAAGCTCAAAATCTGGTATTGTCATTGACACTGCATTGGCCTATCATATGTTTTCTTTTGAATGTGTCAAAAGTCTTTTTTGCTCTATGGAGCCGAGCAGAAAGTACATTTTCCTCTGAAGCGTAAGTAAATGTGAAGGATTTGTCTTTCTGTAGCACATTTTATTCCCTGAGGCGACCTGCAGTGCTTTACAGATGACGCCAGAAAAAGCAAAAAGGAGATGATGATCGAAATAATAAAAGCAAGCAGAAGCACAAAGAATGAAAACAGTAACCAGTTACAGAGCAATCAAACACGGGATAAAAACAACACAACAAACGAATGATTTAAAGATAAATGACTGAAATGCACACGTAAACAGGCTCGTCTCTGTGGTCAGCACTGGCTCAGCTTGTAGTTTTTTTGTGCAATTTGTTCCAGATTTTAGCAGCTTAGACGCTAAAGGCAGCTTCAATATGTTCAGTTTAAACTCTGGTAACAACCAACCAACCAACCAACCAAAAAAAACAACCAAAAAACCAACCAAAAAACAACCAAACAACCAACCAGCCAACCAAAGAACCAAACATCCAACCAACCAACAAACAACCAACCCACCAACCAAAAAACCAAAGAACCAAACACCCAACCAACCAACCAAAGAATCAAACATCCAACCAACCAACCAACCAACCAACAAACAAACAACCAACCCACCAACCAACCAAACAACCAACCAAAGAACCAAACATCCAACCAACCAACCAACCAACCAACCAATCAACCAACCCACCAAACAACCAACCCACCAAACAACCAACCAACCAACCAAAAAACCAACCCACCAACCAACCAACCAAACAACCAACCCACCAACCAAC
>NW_024678083.1:0-529 GCF_008729295.1 Plectropomus leopardus | reverse complement strand
GTGACTTGTCCCTTTAGATTTAAGTGTTTTCTGTGACTCGTCCCTTTAGATTTAAGTGTTTTCTGTGACTCCCGTGACTCATCCCTTTAGATTAAGTGTTTTCTATGACTCCTGTGACTCGTCCCTTTAGATTTAAGTGTTTTCTGTGTCTCTGCAGAGGATGCAGCTGCCGCAGCTCCACACAGAATGAGTCGTGATGAAGAGACCAAAGCTGGCCGCAGTCTTCCTCTTTGTGGGCTGCCTGCTCGCCTACCTGATGTTCGTGAAGCGTCACTACGCCGCCACGAACACCGAAGCCTTCAGACTACCTCCCCACCTCCGGCCCACCTCTGCTGCTGGACCGAGCTTCCAGTACGGGATCATGTTCGATGCCGGGAGCACTGGGACCAGAATCCACATCTTCAAGTTCCAGATGGAGAACAATGGTAAGAGAGGAAGTCCATGACAGAGCCACTAATGTGATTCCACACCAAACTCCATTCAGAAATCTGACAATTTAATACCTGACAAACACTGATGAGGAATATTG
>NW_024678082.1:0-929 GCF_008729295.1 Plectropomus leopardus | reverse complement strand
AACCGAACACAACAGCCAAAAAATGAACAAAACAAAACTGTAAAAAATAAATAAAATAAAGTAAAATTACCATAAAAAGTGCTGAACATTAAAAGAAATATGTTTATTTCAGATACTAATTGTGTTTTTATAATAATTATAACTGTACTTTTGGACATTTCGAATAATCTCCCCGTTTTTTTTAACTTTTTCCGGAAATTTTATCGTCATCTTTTACGAATATCTTGCAATTTGTTGAACATTTCTTGGCCGTTTTCCTCCACATTTAACAGACAAATGAAACCCCTTCAGTTCGATGAGCCAGCTTTCAAAGGGTTAACTGGAATTTTAAATGTGCAGCAGCTGGCAGACGCCGCGCGTTTTATCACACTCAGATCCTGTCAGCAGGAAATGAGCCGCCCGAAGCCGCAGAGAGGACGGCGTGCAGCGAGACGAGACGCCAACAACTGCAGACGACGGTTTACACATCAGAAAGTGTCCGTCGAAATCCTGCTTCTCAAAACCGAATAAAGTCTCTGGATATTAGGATTCATTGTGCTATTATCCTAATTACATATGCAGAGAGAGAAATTAAAAATTCATTATTAAAATTATGATGACATTTTTAAAAAACAGCGTCAGCTGTTATTTGTTTATTTTGAACTTTTTTTTTTTGCTTCTTCAACATCGTGAAACCTGCCGAGTCACTGCCGAGTCACTGCCGAGTCACTGCAGAGTCACTGCCGAGTCACTGCAGAGTCACTGCCGAGTCAATGCCGAGTCAATGCAGAGTCACTGCCGAGTCACTGCAGAGTCACTGCAGAGTCACTGCAGAGTCACTGCCGAGTCACTGCAGAGTCAATGTCGAGTCACTGCAGAGTCACTGCAGAGTCACTGCCGTTAGCTGCAAACTCCTCCTTCAGTCTGTCACAGCAGGGACCGCTCAGAGT
>NW_024678081.1:0-566 GCF_008729295.1 Plectropomus leopardus | reverse complement strand
GTTTAATACGTCAATACTTGTGCAGAGAGGAAAGTATTCAGACTGCACGGATGAATCTCTTAACCCTGTGAAACCTGAACAAAATTAGAAATCTTTAAAATTTAAAAGACAAGAAGTAAATTACCAACAAGATATCAGTAAAAAAAAAAAAAAATTAAATTAAATGTTAAAAAATAATAATAACCTGCAAAAAACATAAAAACAAATTACCTGCAAAGAAAAAAAATTGAAAATGTTATAAAAAAACAAACAAACAAGAAAACAACCTGACAAAAGTGCTTAAAAATTACCAACCGTCAAATATATTTTCCCTATTATTTTTCATTTTTTTAACCTAGACAATATTATTTCAAAGTAAAAAGAAAAACTGAAAAAAAACAAACAAGGAAATTACCTGAAAAGAAACTGATTAAAGATTACAAAAATTATTTAACATGATTTAAAATATGTTATTATGGTAATTAGAAATATTTGTTTTATAATATAAATTTCCCTAAACTTTTTCTTTTATAATCTCCATTTTTTTCCAGAGCTTTTTTATTTCCTTTTAAAAATATTTCAAAGAA
>NW_024678080.1:0-337 GCF_008729295.1 Plectropomus leopardus | reverse complement strand
TGTGTGGCGTCTTCACCTCCTCTGACTTTCAGTATTCCCACAGATTTGCATGGACAAAACATTTTCCATGACTGTTCAAGGAAGCATGATAACATTTTTCCTTGCCCCACTTTGCCCGCAATTTTTCAAACAAGTAAGATTCAAACAGTATGCACACATCATTTCATCTATCTGGCAGAGGGAGAGACAGAATGTGGGGAGAAAAAGGAGCAACGTATGTAATGATAAACCAAACGTTGTCACACACTAACACATAAGAGCTACAATACACAGACAGCTACCAAAACTAAATTAGGAATGATATCCACTGAAGATTACTGTAACAATTTCATTACAC
>NW_024678079.1:0-428 GCF_008729295.1 Plectropomus leopardus | reverse complement strand
CTCTTGTGACCCTCCTTCACTGCGTCCATGACACGCCGTGCACCCAGCGGGATGCTCCACCTAAACACAAACATGGCACAAGTCTCCTTCATAACTGTTCTGCAAGTTACTGCCCATCTTTTTTCAATGTCCAGTCCAGTTCTATGAACTCCTGTCGATGAAATGTCTTCACAACGAATCACGCCTCTGCTGCTGTTATTTCAAAATGTGAAATGCATTCAGAATGTGTGAGGCGGTGTCATGTACAATCCTCAGTGTTCTGTCGGCTTGCTGGGCAAACTGGACAGTCATGCAGCGCAAAGCTTGAAGCATTAGCCAGCCTGAACTCAAAACACAAGATCAGGTGTTCTCAAACATAACCACATTACAGACAACTCATTCATTAGATTTCTCTCATTGACTACACTCTGTCCCATTATGTAAGAAGA
>NW_024678078.1:0-242 GCF_008729295.1 Plectropomus leopardus | reverse complement strand
ACAGGAGGATACCTGGAGCATAACATGTAGACCCGAAAGTCTAATGACAAAGAGGCAATATGTGATGACTTGGAATGTGTTGTCAGTTCATGTGTGAATTTTAACCAAACCATGTTTTTTCCTAAAACTCATCATGGACTTCTGTTGCCTAAATCTGAGGAAACATGAAGTGTTTTACTGTTTATTTTGGGGGGAAAAAATGTATGAATGTAATGACCAGAAATGGTACATGTCCTGCGTAA
>NW_024678077.1:0-940 GCF_008729295.1 Plectropomus leopardus | reverse complement strand
TTACATTTGTGGGATTATAACATTAAAAGCTGCAGATTTGTGTTACACGTGTGGCTGATTACATTTGTGGACTATTATTGGTAGAGCCTACGCACAACTATAAATCAGCCTTTACTGGATCTGCTAAAGCAGGAAGCTTATGGCAGTTCGAATGTTAGCAGATGCCTGTGAACTTTAGATATATAAACATTAAGCATGGATGTTACTTGACATGGTGAAAACATATCGAAGACAACATGAAGACTTTTCTGTTTGTTGCTGCCTTTTATTAAATCAACATTTTTTAAATTTCTTGCACTTCACTGTAATGCTGTTTTTGAATTCCATTTTAGCTTATTTTTGCTTTCTATTCTCTTGGTCTTTATTGGCGGTTATGATGATGTTTTTAATCGTATTAAAATGTTATTTTATAATGTGTTTCTTTTGCACTTTGTCTTAACATTTTTTATGTTTTTTTGTAGCTGAAATGTGCTGTATAAATAAATTTGCCTTGCTGTACAATTTGTAGTCTCAGATACAGCAGATACGTTTTGCTGAATGAGCTGAGCTGAACTTGAAGGACAGTCCCTTCTCTCCTTTTTTGTTTAGAAAAGCAGATGCTTTGTGTATTAATCTGAACCTGTTTAATATTCATTAAACCCCAAAAGTCCATCCATGCAAAGTGGAAAATTCACCATATATCTAATATCTTAACCCCTACAGACACCCTGTCGGAGCCCCATAGCCCTTGAACCCTTGTAGCCTTTCTGCTCTACTCATACCTTCGAGGCTCGTCCCTCCAGCCTTGTGGCCGGATGGCGAACAAGGCCTTTGGCAGCCCCTCCAGGCCCAAACCGGACAAGGCGGGTCCCACAGCGAACCACATGTGACTGGGCCCAGCTTGACCCGCCGCCCAGGCTGCCCGGAAAACCAGCTCAGCCTCCTCCAGGGAGCAGTACAG
>NW_024678076.1:0-399 GCF_008729295.1 Plectropomus leopardus | reverse complement strand
GTTATGTTTATGTGTTATGTGTTGGTATGTATGTTGTTGCTTTTTTTTGTGTTTGTTTTTATGATGGTTGTATTGTTTATATTGAGGTGTCTGTTTTTCTTTCTTCATATGATGTTTGACTAATCCAAAGACTTAAATAAATAATTTAATGACAAGGAAAAAATGCAAAACTTTGAGGAGAATCAGAAAAAAATAAATATATTTTATTCGCTCCTTAACCCCTCAGCGCCTGGATCAACATCAGTTTTCCAGTGCTGCATTCAGATGTAGATTCAGAGGCTTCATGAGCAGTTAAACTTTTGAAACTTGAGAAAATTGGTCTGATTTCTTTTGAAAACACAGGGAAAAAGGAAACAATCAAAACAAAAAAAGAAATGTCCTGCAAAATGTTAAAAAAAA
>NW_024678075.1:0-437 GCF_008729295.1 Plectropomus leopardus | reverse complement strand
ACACAAAGTGGGCATATTATGGTTGGTCTACTCCAATAAAGCGTATTACCGACCATTCACTACCAAATCACTCACTGAAGGGGGGCCGCACTCATCTAAGGTTCATTGTAATCGTATACATTAGACAGCCTGTCACAGGGAGGAGTTGACAATAATTTACCATACCAAAATGTTAATGTAGGTAGATGTACATCAAGCCAAACAGGCACATGAATGGGGTGGGGTCAGAGTTGCAACATGCGCAAAGTTTCCACCAGCAGAGAGCAGTGATGAGATACTGTGACAGGAGCATTTTTTTATATTACTTTTAGGTAAGTAGCCTACTTCTTACTGCATATAATTAGATAGATTTTCTTAGTCCACTGGAAAACAGGAAACTTTCGAGCCTCGAAAGTTCCGTTGTGTGTTCATTCCTGTATGATAACAGGAAGTGAGAG
>NW_024678074.1:0-601 GCF_008729295.1 Plectropomus leopardus | reverse complement strand
ATGTATTAAATGCATTTTTATACATCATTATTTAGGGCGTCTTTTCATATTAATTTGTAGAAATTTAACTCAAATTATTCTATTTATTATAATACATTTCTAACTTTTAGTTCTGCAGCGTGAAACATAAAATCAACTTTTCTTTTTAAATGATAAAAACATGGGAAACGTGAACACGGTTTCTGGATGTGTGTGTGAATCCAATAATCACTCACTCGGTACATCTCATTTATTTATTGCATATTAATGTGCATTTTGTGCAGCACAATGTGCATCTGTTTGTGTCAAATTTGATCTAGAAATTATTTGATTGCAGCAGAATAATTTTCTGCAGCATGAAACATAAAATCAGGTTTTAAATCTGATTGTTTGATCCAGCAGAGATTAGAGAGTCTAAAGGTGAACCGGGTTCTCTGTGCATGAGAATCAACGACTCCTTCAGTGCATCATTCACTTCCTGCATGTTTATTTGCATTTTGTGCAGCACATTTTAGAGCATGTTTTTTGTCTGGAATCTCTAATTTAACATAAATAACCCTTTTTGATGCATTGTCAGCCTTTGTTTCTGCAACATCAAAAATAACCTCGTTTTCTTTTTGAG
>NW_024678073.1:0-1043 GCF_008729295.1 Plectropomus leopardus | reverse complement strand
ATATAATAATAAATAAGGAACTATAAGTGAAAAACTCTGGTGAGCACTGAAAGTTGTGTCTTTATTTACTCATGCTGTTTTATGTAAAATTTTAATCTGAAAAGTAACTATTATATCTATAAAATGAATGTAGTGATCCAATGTAGTGAATGTTTGGTCTTAATCAGGCTGGATCAGATGTATCCTACCTGAGAGGGAGAGCACTTAAGACATCATTAATTAAATGTTATTAATGTAGGCTATCATTAAGAATATTATGTAGTGTAGTGGAAGTTTAACAGACAGTTTTGCTCTAATAAATGAATATATATTTTCTCTTTTTTAATTCTCACTCTTTTTTTTGTCTCTCTTTCTCAAAATCCTCATTACAGATGGATGGATAAAAGAAGCGGGTGAAAAGTACAGTATGGCAGTATTTCACACAGCCAACCCCAGCTACTAGAAGGCCCCTGCACTTTTTGTTTTAATAGGCATTTTAATTAAGATTATGTGTTCATGTTATTATGTTAATTATGTGTTCATGTTATTTTACAAAAAGTTAAGGCCATTTTTTTCAGTGTAAATAAACAGTATACTGTATTCATTCTAATCCCAGGTGTGTTTCTGTAAATTCTGACACCAAAATTTTCATTTTTACTGCAAATAAATATCGGTTATACATATCGGCTATCGGTTTCGCTTGGTTATTAATAATCGGTATCGGTATCGGCCCTGAAAAATCCATATCGGTCGATCCCTAATCCCAATTTACTGCTTTGGATGCCTTCCACTCGGCGCTTTGGTGCCTGTACGAGTCCTTCAGCCCTGAATGGTACACTTTAAAGCACGAGACACAACCTGGAAAATAAGTTCAAAGAATCAGTTCACCCAAATCACTCACACACACACACACAAACTTAGACATTCACACTTAAACAAACAGTTGAAAAATGGGATTTTCCTGAGAGTTGTACAAGAAGATCAGTACCACTCTTATCTGTTCCTTTAAGCTGCAGCTAGGAGTCAACTGGCTAGCTAGCATTAGCACTAGCCTTCCAGTCAAG
>NW_024678072.1:0-257 GCF_008729295.1 Plectropomus leopardus | reverse complement strand
TGCTTGACCTCTGACATTACAAGGTGGACTGTTCCACTTGAAGCTGGGGGGCGGGGGGTGACAACGGCCGGTACCACTGCAGCCACAGACATATGTACCGTAAAACTTACATTAATAGCCCGGTCTGTATTTGCTGAAATCACTGAACTCAACAGGCGTATATTTGAGACATGCGTCTAATATGAGACGGACTTTAAACTACTTTTACTCAAAACTTGCTCAGAAAAGATTGGAAATACATTCAAATGATTTTTTTT
>NW_024678071.1:0-213 GCF_008729295.1 Plectropomus leopardus | reverse complement strand
GGTCCTTAATAGTTAAACACAATATTAAATAACCCACAGTGGGTAACACATATATTAAGATAGAGTAAAAAAATATTTCAGTAGGAACACAGCAGCTTAGACTCACCTCCTTCTTGCCTGTTCACGTGGCACTTGTGAAACTGACTGTGAGTATGAATATCAGTGCTTTGCCTTCAAGACTAAAAGAAGCAGGGCAGGAGGTGGTATGGGGGT
>NW_024678070.1:0-720 GCF_008729295.1 Plectropomus leopardus | reverse complement strand
TTATTTTCTTTTTCTCCTCTTTGACTTGCTTTAGCTTTAGAGAAGAGTATGAAAACACACAGCTGAATTGAAGAATCGGTGTAAAACATGTATTTTGTAGCTGCTTGGACTAGAAATATACTGACTCTATGCAAGTCAGTATATTTGCAGCAATGTCTTCAAGCTGTTAAATCACAGACAATAATGAATCCAGTTTATGTCAGCTGACTGCATCCAAACCATCACACAACAGCCGCAGGCTTGGTATGTATGATGCCCTAACAACTCATGCGATTTATGTCACAGTCTGCCCTCATGATGGTACAGCCGAAATTCAGCAAATTCACCACTGATGTTATTAAGTGGCACTTGTGTAAAATAACAATGAATACCCAATTCTGTTTCTTGCTGAATAAAGAGGGCAGCTTACCATCTCTGAGGCTTGACCTGATACTTTGACCTGTGTGATAAAAAACCAACCTGATCCTGCAGCAAGAGAAGCTGTTGACCGACACTCTTCACTCCCTCTGTGGTTCGGATCGTCCCTTGTCCCAGTATGTCTTCCAGCTCTGAGACCGTGTCGCAGTCTGAGCAAAACAAAAATTAAAACTCACATGCACCTGTGAGCCAATTATAGTGCAGATACAGAAACATACAGTTTTTGTACAGCGAGACAGATGTACGTGATAGCGCCAAGATGCAAGTATTACAGTTAATAGTAAAAGCAATGTTGTAGCACTT
>NW_024678069.1:0-870 GCF_008729295.1 Plectropomus leopardus | reverse complement strand
AAACTTGACACAAAAATCTTCTTGGACTCAGCAGTAAGCTGAGGAGAAATTGTTGATCAAAGGTCAAATTTCAGTTCGTCTCGTACTTGTGAATTCATTATCTTAAGAACACATTGAAGGAATTTCTTCAAATTTGGCACAAACGTCCACTTGGACTCACAATGACATGATTAGCATTTCACACATATGATTCGACCGTGCCAATAGTTTTGTTTCATTTCATTTCTTTTAGGAGCACCAGCATGTGTTCACTGACCTGTTGAGCACTTCACAGATTTTTTACTATTTTTAAAATTTATTTTTTACATGTTTGGGGATTTTCAGAAAATACAGAAAGTACAAATCCATATTTTTCAGGTGCAAAATATTTTTACAATACTTTAATTGCACGTTTAAATCACAACACAAAAAAAAATACATTGATATAAGAAGAAACATTTTTAAAAAGCGGATACTGGAGTAAAACAGAGTTGGTGGAAAAATATGAGCGAATGATGAATAAGTAAGTCGTGCTTTTGTGAATTCTGCTTATTTTAGGACACATGATCTGATATCTGAAATGATCCTAATGACGCGAATTTTTATTTTTAATATGAGCTGTTTGACAGAGCAGATCATCCACATGTTGGAGACAATAAAGAGGAAACGAGCTCGTGGCGTGGTCGACCTGTTCACACATTAAGCAGTGTGATTAGTGACGTGTTTGAACGCAGCACAGAGCTGATGGGATAACTGTCCTTGAATGTGGCTCTTTAGCGCAGAATTAAAGCTGCGGTTATTACAGAGCCGTCTGTGAGTCCCTCTGCAGCTGCAGCTTCAACTAATGAACCGTGAACTCACTTCAGAGCTGGACGTTATTTTCTGCGCTGC
>NW_024678068.1:0-442 GCF_008729295.1 Plectropomus leopardus | reverse complement strand
CCAGACGGCGGTTTCCTGGGAGGAGGCCGGACGCTCATCAGCCAGTCATCAACGCTGGTGTTCTTGTCTTTCTCTAGCGCCGGGTTGAGATTCAGGCACCCAGAGAGTCCGAAGGTCCTTGCCGGTTTTTCCTTTTTCTTCGCCTCCTCAAGAAACTCCTCCTCTTTCCTCTTCCTCTCCTCCTCCTCGTCTTCATCCTCCTTCGGTTTCTTCTTCTTGTAGAGGGTGCTGCGCTTGTTGTCCTCCAGGATCTTCTTCTTCTCGTAGGTGGCCATCTTATCCCGCATCTCGGACTTGATATCTTTGTCCATTGCGTCCAGTTTGCCCATGTCCACCTGGTCCTGGAAGAGGCTGAAAAGCGGCACGCTGGTTGTGGTGATTTTGTTTTTCTTAGTGCCGAGGGTGGAGCCGAGGGTGGAGCCGAGGGTGGAGCCGAGGGTGG
>NW_024678067.1:0-777 GCF_008729295.1 Plectropomus leopardus | reverse complement strand
GTTAATTTGGAAACCTGGCTTCCTCGCAAAACATTCATCCCAAAGCGTTGGGTGATTTGTTTGGATTTAACAAGGGGTGGTAAAATTAGGTCTACATAATTAACAGGTTTAATTAGAGAGTGAAAAGTCTAATTTGTTCTAACATATACGCGGAGAAAGGCTCTCACTGCTTATTTCCTCCCTTCATTCAGACTGGCTCACAAAACAGTGGATGAGTCCTGCATGAAAATTGGTTCTCAAAAATGTTATCATTATAACAGAAGCCAAACCATGGATAATGTCTAAAACTAAACTGCAATCCCTGGAAAAATCGGTCAGTTCAGTTGTTGACTTTGTGCACAAAAATAGCATATTTTTGCAATAGGAGAGATATTATCTCTTCTGCCAAAACAACCAAATTGCAGGGGATTTAACAGTCACTTAGTCAGATGTGGTTATCCCTTTGAAACCTAGATGGACATTGGTTTTCTTGTGTTGCTTTCTGATGTCTTTCACAAGCTGGTAAACCCTTAAAAGTTAAGCAAATTTGATTTCTTTTGAAAACATGAGAAAAAAAATGGCAGCTAGTGATTTGGTAAGAAATGTTCTGAAAATTGCAAATAATTAGGGACAAAAAATTACCCTAAAATTAATTATTTTCAAGAAATCCAGGGAAAGTATTGTCCAGAAAACTATGTTTATAATTGGTTATAGTTTGTAGTTGGTACTGTAGGAAAGAAAAAAAATATATATACATATTCTTTTTTTAATTTTTATTTATTATTATTCTTTTTTTTG
>NW_024678066.1:0-421 GCF_008729295.1 Plectropomus leopardus | reverse complement strand
TTTTTTTGTTTTTCCTCTCTGGCTTCTCGCCGTCAGACCTCGAAAGTGACAGAAACTCGATCCCGCATTAGTCAGGACTTCCTGCTGTTTGGTGACGAGGGGCAGACGCTGGTTAAAAATAGATTTCTTTGCTGGCTGACCGGCGGCCGCTCTGACAGATCCTCCGTGATGAACCAGTTTCTCGGCTGCAGATGGCTCTCAGTGTCCAGCTCGCCTAAAAATAGTGAAAGTAGGTTAGATTAGGGACATCAGCTCCACATAACTGCAGTTTTTAACTGGAGAGATTAAACCTTTAAAAGATGGAATAACTGAAACACTTTAAATTTGCCTTTTTCTGCCCAGATGAAACTTCAGTGCTGCGGTCTGTTTCATACAATTAACCCGGAGAGACATCACTTTTCTTGTGCTGCTTTCAGACGCC
>NW_024678065.1:0-302 GCF_008729295.1 Plectropomus leopardus | reverse complement strand
TACATGATAATGTATCACAATCATTTTTTTCAGATACTGTTGCATTTTTCTTGATTGCTGGGCTGATTGCTTTAACATATTATAATGAGGGCAGCATTCGTCACAAATAGATTTATGTATGTATGTATAAGTATGCATGTATCATTAATACATTTTGTAGCATGGTAAAAACAAGACTAGAAGCACTGCTAGAGTTACCTAGCAACTGTGTCTACTTGATGGTGCAGCAAAGGCTGCAAGAAAGTTTAGTAACTATAAGTAGTAAGCAATTATCATAATTATCTGACATGCCTCATATCTTG
>NW_024678064.1:0-312 GCF_008729295.1 Plectropomus leopardus | reverse complement strand
ACGCACCTGAAACTAACAACACAGCACACTGATGGTTTTCGTGCGTGCCCTCTCTGTGCTCACATTACATTTTAAGGATCCCTAAGCTTTCACTTCTGTGCCACGCAGCATGTAAAGCATGTGAGCGACACAGAGCATGAGTGGGAGAATTTGGAAGTAGTGTAGTGTTTTTTAAGTTGTAGGATTCCCTTCCTCCGCCTCCATTATGCACCGGTACCACTGATACCCTGAGTTTTTTTTTAAAAAAAAGTTCTACCCAATGGATCTGTGTATTGTGCATACACAATTTTCTGCCAAAAATTGGCTGCTGCA
>NW_024678063.1:0-276 GCF_008729295.1 Plectropomus leopardus | reverse complement strand
ATCACATAACTCACACGGCATTATCGAACTGCTGTGTGATAATATTTCCGAATATATAATCTGTGACGTTTGTTTTTCATATGGTTTATTGATTGCTTGGAACAAACAAAGCGCTTGCACCCTCATTGGTACTTTGCACCTCCTGTTAATCGTTTAACCCTTTTAAAAACTTGAGCATGTCGGCTTGATTTCTTTCAAAAATTAGCAAGAAATTAGTAAAAACTTACAAATGATTGCCTGGAAAATAAGGATTAAAAAGAAAGAAAGAAAGAAAGA
>NW_024678062.1:0-1227 GCF_008729295.1 Plectropomus leopardus | reverse complement strand
CCCAAGTGTTGGGAATAAGAAAGTGAAAAAATAAACATTGTAATTATTATAGTTCAAAAAATGGACACACTTTTCCAAAAAAAGTCCCATCATTTTTTTTGCAGTTGTTTGTGTATCCTATTATCTGTGCCATTCTGCAAAGCAGCTCCTATCTGTGATGCTGCAGAGGGCCACATCACACTCCTGACACCTCAGAGAGGGGCCTGATTCTCCTGCTGCTCTGCCTGCAGTCAACACAGAGTTTACATCCATATGAGGCCCTGCTGCCTGTTACACTGTCTCCTAATTTACCCTTGTCTCATTATTTTTTAAAGGGGCTACCAAAGTTTATTCTAATGCATGAGGCGATGCCAAAAACACAGAGCGATAGAAACAGCAGGATTCAGCCAATCACAGTACAGTTTGCTCCAGATGACATGTGGTATACATAAGCGGATACAAAGCTTCGGATCGTCTTCCAAAACAAACCTCTGACCTCTCTGGGGACCTGGGGATACCAATATGGCATTTAGCATCAATGCTAATGTACTGTTATCATCGAAATATGATTAAAATATGGACGGAAGACACCCAATATCGGATCTATCATTATGGATTTATTGAACAAGGTCCCATGAAAACATCCGAATTCCCAGGCTGGATACTGACGCTTCTAAAAGAGCTACGATGCATCGGAGACCTCCCTCTGCACGGCACAGCCGGCAGCTTTCACTGGCGAAAAAAGTAAGGCAATCCGACAAACGGTCTCAAAATAATTAAGATTTTCAAAATTATAACAATTTTAGAGGGTTGAGAATAGACTATATTTAGTAAATAGTCAATGTTTGGGATTTTTTTAATCAATTCTGAATTATTATTTTCTAATAATGTTGATGTAATGATGAGTAATTGTATGGAGTGGTATGATTAATTAATGTCATGAGGACCTTTCAAGTCTTTCACTGTCTCCAGGAAGTCTGTGTGTTAGGAAGCTTTAAGAGCAAGACCTTGTAGATGTTTTGACTACACTTTGACGTGTACTGTTTAAAGCTGAATGAGTTTTCTGTTACTTTAAGTTTTTGGTATGTCTCTGTCTATGCACGTGTGTTGTGCCAAAAGCTTCTCTGACCAGATATATGAAATATAATGTAACATATATTCAAGTAAGGAAATTTCATTACTCATTAAGTTTATTTAATTCTTCATCAAGTTTGTATTATTATTTATCAAGTTTACCTTTTATTGTTC
>NW_024678061.1:0-619 GCF_008729295.1 Plectropomus leopardus | reverse complement strand
CTTCGATCAGCAATGTATCCCTGTCACCTAATTCAGGTGATTATTTCATTTTTTTTATCACTTCCTGTGAGCATGAAGTGTAAAACACGAATTTTTTCTTCAAATAAACTTTTAATAATTATAGATTATGTTAGATCAATATTTAAATGTTAAATGTGGCCCTCTTTTTCACCCAGCCATTACACAGAGCCAGTTTTAAAGAATCCAAAATTCAGCTCTTCATTGCAGTTCCAGTTTTCAGTTTTTGCAGTGCCTGTGCCTCATGAGACGAATCTCATGAGCAAAATTAATGCAGTACAATGAAACAGCATTAGAAAAGGTATTATAATTCAGATGCAGTATCTATTTTATAGGCACCACAATACGATATTATTGTGATACTTGAGTTACAATACAATATTGTAGTGATTTTAAACATTTTGCGATATGCATAGTGTTACGCAAACATATACTGCAATTTTATTACAGTTTTCCAACTTTGTCAAAAACTTTGTTTTTTCTATTAACCCACGATAAATATCACAATAGAAAGGTATTTTATAGGCCCCACAGTACAATATTGTCATTATTCGTAAACCAAGATACAATATCATAGTTATTTTAAATTATTATTATATTA
>NW_024678060.1:0-371 GCF_008729295.1 Plectropomus leopardus | reverse complement strand
ATCAAAGTAGCTGCACCTCCTCTGCCTCTGGGCTTATGAGTTGCATGAGAAAAGATGAAATATAGAGATAAACACAGTGAGGATTCCCAGTAATACACAGGGTTCGCACAGTCATGAAAAATCTGGAAACATCTTGTCCAGGCCTGGAAGCATTTTAGAAAACTAAAAATACCCTGGAAGTTTTGGAAAAGTCATGGAATTTTGTTTCACAAACATGCACAAAAACACATGGAAATTTGAAATTTGAAAATCCTGCAATAATTTCTGTTTTTACTGTTTCTGGCTGTGATCGTTTTTTTTCTTTTTTTTTGTGATTTTAAAAGAAAAAAAATCACAAAATCATCGTCATTTATTTTCTTCTTAAAAAAATC
>NW_024678059.1:0-484 GCF_008729295.1 Plectropomus leopardus | reverse complement strand
TTTTTCAATAGTTTTCAATCAAAGTTGTGCCCATATTTTGGACTTGATCAGGGCGCTTTGTTTGGGTTATCATCTGGAGATATTTAACCACGTAGGTGTAGTTCCTGTGATAACTTTAGGAGCGCTACGATTCTTAGGTACTGCTCTGTATTTATCAGAGGAGGAGGGTGGCTGGGGTGTAAAACTAGGCCATTGAATATAAATCAAGATTAAGTTACTTCACCACCTATTTCTCACCTAAAATGTTTTCAGAAATGTATTTTAACACCCTGTTTTGCCGTAGTGGTGAGAGTTTGTGGATAGGAAATGGGCACCACACTGCCTCCTGCACAGTGAAAACTAAAGGCAGAAAAATCAAAGATCAAACGGTCAAACTAAACAGCTCTAATCAAATATAAACCAAGAGTCAGTTACTGAGTTGCATATTTCTCTAAATTGTTTTCAGCTTACTGTTTAACTGTAATATGAGATCTGGCCAGCTGCC
>NW_024678058.1:0-848 GCF_008729295.1 Plectropomus leopardus | reverse complement strand
GGATTATGCCTCCCGAATGTCAATATGAACATGGCTTAAAAATGCTGATTTGATGACATTGCTTACAAAGTTGCTTTTTTGCATGTATTATTGTTTTACATATTGGACTGACCACCCTCTTATCTGTGCAAAGTTGACCAAATGACAAAATAGATGGACCGCTTCTTTATCTGCAAGCCAAGACCCATCACTGAATGTCAAATGATGTAAGAATAAATGGACAATTATTCCACTTTTTTGGCAGGTTTTACATAAGTGGCCAAAAATCCAGCATGCAGTTAGCTTTGCATAAAAACTGGAAACCTGGGTACATCTAGCCTGATGTAAGTACCAAAATACCAACCTGCACTTTTGAAGTTTACAAATTAATCTATTGTGTTTCATTTTTCTGTACAAAATTGGGTGTTAAACAACACATTGTGTTTATTCGCAGGACTATTTCTTGGCCAATTGCAGTCACTGGTTGTCAGCTAACCTCAGGGTGATGACAAGATTCCAGGAGCTATACTGGCTTATAGTAAATCACAAATAACGTGTTGATTAGAGAAAATTAAAAGTACTGACAGGCAGATTTAGATACCTTTGGACAAAGCCAGGTTAGCTGCTTCCTCCCTTTCAGTCTTTGTGCTAAGTGTGTGACACTAAATCATAGAATTATTTTGTCACATCAACCGTTAGTCATGGGAGTTGTAAGTCAAATAAGTTTACTAATGGGGATGTCAGCGTCATCTTTTCCTAACCCTAACCAAATAGTTTTGTTGCCTAAACCTGACCGCCTACACCCTGCATCAAGATACAACACAAAAAGTGTTACCAATGATGCCAAGGGCTTTTGCTCAAGCATCATA
>NW_024678057.1:0-532 GCF_008729295.1 Plectropomus leopardus | reverse complement strand
TTGGAAGATATGACGCGGGACGCAGGGTGCGTCAGGCACGTGACGCATCGGTGCGTCATTACGCACGACGCGAAAACCTGGAAAAAGGGATGAGGAGACAGGATGGGATCAGGATGGAATCAGGATGGAATCGGGTGGGGACCAGGATGGGACCAGGGTGGGATCAGGATGGGATCAGAATGGAATTGGGTTGGGATCGGGATGGGATCGGGATGGGATCAGGACAGGACTGGGATGGGATCGGGATGGGACCAGGACGGGATCGGGATGGGACCAGGGTGGGACCAGGACGGGATCGGGATGGGACCAGGGTGGGACCAGGATGGTATCAGAATGGAATCGGGTTGGGTCCAGGACGGGATAGAGATGGGATCGGGTGGGGACCAGGATGGGACCAGGGTGGGATCAGGATGGGATCAGAATGGAATCGGGTTGGGATCGGGATGGGATCGGGATGGGATCAGTACAGGACTGGGATGGGATCGGGTTGGGACCAGGACGGGATCGGGATGGGACCAGGGTGGGACCAGGA
>NW_024678056.1:0-854 GCF_008729295.1 Plectropomus leopardus | reverse complement strand
ATATCGATATATTTTTCCTTCTTTTTCTTTACTAGAAGCCTAACTGGGGTCAGGAGTTGGAAACTAGCAGAAGCTTTAATCTCTATGTGTGAGTAATCCGTTACTACAGCGTGTTTCCAGCAGGTTATAGTGTGTTTTTTCCCGTTGTCCCTATCAAATAAACTGTGTGCATAAATAAAATAAATACATTTCCAACCCTGGGCCCGATATGTTATTATCTGTTATATGTTGGGTCGTATACACTGGGACCACACTTCTCCACGGCGGTCAGCAGCGATTCTCCCACCTGACGACCACGGGCATATTTACGCGTCAAACAGTAACCCCGTGTTTCCTAAACACTTGATCAGCATCGATTCTCCTCCTCTGCTCCTCTCAAATCACACAGAGAGCTCTGTCCCGGGATCTTTATCTCTGCTTGCTTGTGTGTCTTTCTGTGTGTGTCTGCTAGTCTCTCTCTCTGTTTAGACATAACTGACAAAAATTGTGGACGCTCTGAGTGCAATTTATCATTTATCAAAATCAGATCATTTCTATTATATCTTATATGTCCTTTGATAAAGCATAGTATTGCAATATTTTTGTGTGGCAATATCATATGGTTCATTAAGTATAGAAATTATTAATACCACAAATACAAATTTGGTAGTCTACTAGATTATATATTATCAATTGTTTTTTTGAGTGCACTCGCTTTATATCGCAATACATTTTGTTGCAGCTCATTCAGCACATTGCAACACATTTAAAATCATATGAACATTGATTTTTTTTAACCCTTTTACACCTGAGAAAATTGTTGGGTTTTGCTTTTAAACATTGGGAAGAAATTACTCAAAATTAGCATGAAATTT
>NW_024678055.1:0-997 GCF_008729295.1 Plectropomus leopardus | reverse complement strand
AAAAACATTGATTTAGGACATGTTCCCAGTGTAATTGCCACCTATGTAAGCTGGTAGAACAGACAAAACTCTCCAAATTCTGCTTTAACCACACTGTCTGCGCTGAATACCTTCTCTCTTTGTGTCTCTATGTCTCTGTCTCTGTCTCTCTCTCAGTGCCTGTCCAGCCTCCAGTCTCTCGCCCCACGTGGAGTCCATCTGGGCGTTGCTGTTGCAGAACTGCGAGTGTCAGGAGGAGGGCACCAGGAACCTGGTGGCTGAATGTTTGGGAAAACTCACCTTAGTGAACGCTGCCCAACTGTTACCCAGACTCAAACAGCAACTTAGAGCCGGTACGATGTGTGAGGATGGAAAGGTGTGTGTTTGTGTCTGAATGAGTCATTCAGCAAGATATCTATGGTGATGCAAATGTTGGTGGACAATTAATCTGTCTTTCTGTCCGTCCAACACTTTGGTCCAAAGCAAAATATCTGCAGAAATACTGGTCAGATTGTTATGAAGTTTAGTTTAGTTTAAGGTTTGTTTGCAGTTTTAACAGGGACAGTTTCTTTTAACCAATTTTTTTAAAAGTCTTAAAAATGATTCTTTATGCTTTAAAAAATAGAAATAAAAATAGGAATAAAAGGAAGATTCTTAAAAAGTCTCAAATCTAACTTGTCTTAAGCTGCAGGTACCCTGTTAAAGATTCATTAATAAAATTACGCGATAATAATAGAAGACTCCTCCTGTTCCCTCACAGGTTCTCCTCTGGCTCGCAGCACAGTGGTGACGGCCGTCAAGTTCACTATTATCGACCAGCCGGCTCCCATTGACGCTCTGCTGAAAGACTGCATAGGTACAACACACAGACACCAAGACACACTTTTGTTGAAGGTTATTTTTAGGATAAACCTAATTCTAAGTCCTCCTAAGTCCCTGTGAAACAGACGTTTATCTTCGGTGATGTGATGTATTTGTGGCGGGATTTAGTCACAATAAACAGTCAGAGAGAAAAGAG
>NW_024678054.1:0-262 GCF_008729295.1 Plectropomus leopardus | reverse complement strand
CCATCTGCAGTTCAGCTCTTCCTCTTCTCTGTCTCCACTGCCTGCTTGTCCTCTACTGGTTTATTGTCCAATTTGAATCTCCTGTCTGTCCGTATGTGTGTTTATTGGACGGCCGTCTCCCAGTTGGTCATTTATCTGAACCGGAGTTTGTCGGTCTCCACGACGATCACTCTTAACTGTTGTTATGCCTCATCACCCCTCCTTGTCGGCATGCCAGTGTATGTGTGTGTGTGTGTACGTGTGTGTCCAGGACAGATGGATG
>NW_024678053.1:0-526 GCF_008729295.1 Plectropomus leopardus | reverse complement strand
GCTGGCACAGTGCAACAAAAAGCAGTTCTTCTTTTACAGAGACAGTGCTGTGGTTTCAGTGGGAAAAGTGCCACGAAAACAATTTTTAAAAATCATTATGTTGCCTTTTTTGCTTCTAGTTGATAGAACAGACTGTAAGTATAAAAAGGGGAGAGAGAGGGGATAACCAAAAGCTTTTCCTTTTCACATAGATATCGGTGCAGTTTCATTGGGATAGTGCCACGAAAAAGGGTGTTTTTTAGCGAGACATTGCTGTGTTTTTAGCTGGGATAGTGCTACGAAAAGTGGTTGATTTTTACAAATACATTTCTGTGTTTTTTGCCGGGAAAGTCATGAAAACAATTGTTTGTTTGTTTTACCAGCCATTATAGTGCCACAAAAAGTGATTCTTTTTTACTGAAATATGGCTGCAGTTTCACCGAGATAGTGCCACAAGAAAGGTTTGTTTCTTACACAGAGACAGAGCTGTGTTTCCAGCCGGTGTAGTGCCATGAAAAGCGGTTGTTCTTTATAGAGAGAAATCACT
>NW_024678052.1:0-294 GCF_008729295.1 Plectropomus leopardus | reverse complement strand
TTTTCTTTCTAAACTTTTAAAATCTCTTTTTACTGACATTATTAGTTCAAAATGAGTTTTATTTTATTTAACCAAAAGCATGCTGGTACAGTCAGAATATTCAGCTGGTTTCGAGCATTTTTTAAAATCAGGTTTGGTGCAGCAATTTACATCTTTTAAAAATATATAAATTATATGTTTCTTCAAGGGAATTTTTTTTTTTAAAAAAAGTCAGAAATCCTTCATAGTTACAAGCTACATCAAAAATATATACAATGTAAAAAAAAACAACAATTAAATTGAGAATAAAAAAAG